>NW_026511133.1:0-37500 GCF_027579735.1 Bombina bombina | reverse complement strand
GCTCTATAAAAGAAACAAACCCCACATAGCGTAATACAGTAAAGGAATATTGGTGGGCAAGTAGGTGGATAGTATACACTCACTTGTGGTCTAGCACTGTAATTTAGTGTAGACTAGGCAAACCAGAACCTCTGAGTTGTCCAGCAAACGCTCCTCCACAGGTGAATGAAACCAGGTGTGTTGTATGTCTTGGAGCTTACTCGCAAGATGATATATGCCTCTCACAGATATGTAGGAGTTTGTGAGTGAAAAATAGGCAGAAATAAAAAAGTAGCAAGTAATAAAACTTAAAAACAAGTGTTTAGTAAACACTAAAAAAATACAGCTCTGTGAGAGGCATTTGCATATATCATCTTGCGAGTAAGCTCCATGACATACAACACACCTGGTTTCATTCACCTGTGGAGGAGAGTTTACTGGACAACTCAGAGGTTCCGGTTTGCCTAGTCTGCACTACATTACAGTGCTAGACCACAAGTGAGTGTATACTATCCACCTACCTGCCTAACAATATTCCTTTACTGTATTACTTTTATAGAGCAGATGTGTGAGTGAAACACACTCTTCTTCATTGTTTGCCATATACACCTGAGTAGAGTTTTGCTGGACAACTCAGAGGATCTGGCCTGCCCAGTATGCACTACATTACAGTGCTTGAATACATGTGAGTGTGTTTGCTCTAATTTTATATTCAGCAATTCTTTTGCAGAATTATGCTATTTTGGCGCCTTCTCCTTTTCATATAGATATACCTTGAAGTGGATGGCCTTTTTTCCCTGAGGAGAGCAGCCTATCTATGTTTGTGTGCCATCAAACATATACAATTATTGGACTTTTTACGTTATATATACTCTTTCTGTCAATATTTAGCCATTTTTGTCAACTACAATTTTTGTTACCTACAGTATAATTATACTCTATTGATATATTGCAATATTATACTTCATACTTAGTATCAGAGTCAATTTTTGCAGACGTGCACAATTTAAAGTGATAGCGCACCTATTTTGCACGGTTGTGTTAACCTTTTCTCTAATGACTGCTATTATGCCTTTAAGTAAACTTACGAGGTCTTTTCAAAATTGTTAAGATTTAATTAATTTTGTACTGATCAACGGCATATTTAAGCTTATTCGTCTCATGAAGGTTTCTTTGGCTCAAAGGCTCCTGTATCAGACAGTTTGTTAAAAATTCTCTTTATTTTTCATTTGAACATTTTTTTGATCTTTGTTAAGGAAATGTTGTTATTTATAGCTTTTAGGAGTCTAATCCTCCTATTAACTATGTTAATAATCCTTTTCAAATCTGGATTTAAAAAAGTTTTGCTCTTGAGGTCTTTTCCTATTCAATATACTATCTCTATTATATTCTAGAGAATGGTTATTCTGATTCCCTCTTCGGACTTTACTTCTATTTCTATGGAAATTGGTACTTATTTTCAGGATTCTTTATTATTTTAATATAACCTTAGTAGAGCATATTCACGTACTGTTTATATTTTTAGCTCAACTTTATCTGTGGCTGAAATTACTGTTCTCTCAACCTTTGTTGAACAGTTAGCATAAGCAGTTTCAGATTCTCAAGTATATAACTGTTTATTTACTTTAGATGTATTCATTTAATTATGTTTACTGTATCTATTATGATTTCAAATATATTTTATTATCTCAATCTTGTTAGGATAATAATTTCTCGAGGTTTAGAGGTTTTTTTCTGCTTTACTTTTAGTTCGGTGATGTAGATCAGTTGGTGAATGTCCTGACTACAAACGCTTGTTCTAGATCAAGGGTCATAGATTTATTTCCCAGCAGGGTTAATACAGCCCTTTGGTCCTTTGAGGTCAATTTATTATGTACCATTTATTTGGGTAATAATAACTGTTTTTTTAGCTGTTAATTTGTGTAAGCACTGAAAAAGCGTTTTTTGTATCCTCCTGGGAGAAAAACGCTACATAATTACTAGTTATTAGACTGCATGAAGGTGCGGTTCTCTAACCAGTCCTTCTGGTGGGGGGCAGATTAAATTGTTTTTGGATGAACTCAGTCCAAAATCTATATTATTCTTAGGGTTTGAATAGATTTTTTTAGAATGAGACCTCCTATGGGAAGAATCTTTCTCAGTACACTTTGTGAATTTTTTTCAGGAGTGATTATACCAGTTCTTTTAGCAGGAACAGGGTTTGGGTTTCTTTTAAATTCTATTCTTTGTCCCAAAGAAGAAAGGTTTATTTAGTCCAATCTTGGATCTAAAGACTTTTATATTGTTTTGTTAGAGTCTCAACTTTTAGGTTGGATATTATAAGGACTATTATGCCTTTTTTTTCAGCAAGGTAATTTTATTTCATTCAGACCACTTGTGGATTCTGAGATTTTTCTTTTTAGATAAGCTTTACCAATTTGTCACTTTTTCATTTGGTCTAGCGACAGGTTTATAAATCTTTTCAAAGGTTCTTGGTGCCCTTCTTTCTGTTTTCAGATAGGGTATTGTGGTGCTTCCTTATTTGGATGGTATCTTGGTATTAGCTTAAACTTTTTTTTTTTATTAAAGCTGGACAGATAGCTCAGCTCAGCATGCTAATTCACTGTGGCTGAGCTCTGTAGCAACCTGAGGGTTGCAAGGTCCATTCAGCCTTTCATCCTTCCGAGGTTGATTAAATGAGCAGCGTCTTGAGTCCCTTACGGGTGATTAGACGCGCTTTACAAGTACCCAATACATACATATGAAAGAGCAGTATTCAAATATATTAACTTTTTCTTTTTTTGTAATCCCTCATGAATCAACTAAGTTTTGTTTCTTCAAAACATTGTTAGAGGATTTAATTTACTTAAGAGTTTCATAATTCCTCAAACAAGGGTCACTTCTTTTTTGGTTTCTAGATGGATTCTGTTTTTATGTCTTTGTCTTTATCGGACAAAAGCCAATTGTAATTGGCATTAGCCTGTCTAAATTACAGTCTAGAACATTTCTTTCAGTGGTTATGTGCATCGAAGTTTTAGGTCTCATAATTGCAGCATCGGACAGGTTCCCTTTGCTTGTTTTTCATCTGAGATCTCTCTTTGCTTTGCATACTGAATCAATGATTCAGGAATTGTTTTTAGATATCACAGTTGATATTTTTAAATCCTAACACTCTACTCTCTCTGTTTTGGTGATTAGTCTATCATCGTTTAAATCAGGGGGCCTCCTTTTGTTCGTCCTTCCTGGACTGTATTCCTAATGGATGCAAGTTTTACAGGTTGGAGAGCTGTCTTGAGGGTCTCTGACAGCACAAGGGGTTTGGAAACTTCAAGAGGCGAGGTTTCCAATTGATATTTTAGAACTCCGTGCTATTTTTCAGAGTTCTTTCTGGCTTGGCCTCTTTTAGGAGATAACTTTTTTCATTTCTTTCATGTAATTAGCAAGAGTCCATGAGCTAGTGACGTATGGGATATACATTCCTACAAGGAGGGGCAAAGTTTCCCAAACCTTAAAATGCCTATAAATACACCCCTCACCACACCCACAATTAAGTTTTACAAACTTTGCCTCACATGGAGGTGGTGAAGTAAGTTTGTGCTAGATTCTACGTTGATATGCGCTTCGCAGCAGGCTGGAGCCCGGTTTTCCTCTCAGAGTGCAGTGAATGTCAGAGGGATGTGAAGAGAGTATTGCCTATTTGAATTCAATGGTCTCCTTCTACGGGATCTATTTAATAGGTTCTCTGTTATCGGTCGTAGAGATTCATCTCTTACCTCCCTTTTCAGATCGACGATATACTCTTATATACCATGACCTCTACTGATTCTCGTTTCAGTACTGGTTTGGCTATCTACTATATGTAGATGATTGTCTTAGGGTAAGTAAGTCTTATTTTATTATGACACTCTAAGCTATGGTAGGGCAGTTTCTATGTAAAGTTCTAAATATATGTCTTTAAACTTATATTTGCCATGATTCAGGATAATCAGTATTCCTTTAAAATTCAGACTGTCAGTTTCATTATTTGGGATAATGCATTTTAATTCAATTTATTTTTCTTTACCTTGAAAATTTTCAATTGATCATTTTTCCTTGTGTGCTGTTAGGCTTGCGGGGGCAGAAAATGTTTCTTTTTATTGCGTCATTCTTGGCGCAAAAATTTCGTCATTTCCGGCGCCGTAGTTTACGCCGGAAGTTGTATTCTGTTAATACGTCATTTTTGACGCATGTGTATTCAGACATTTTTTTGCGCAAAAAAAATGTGGGCGTCGGTTCTGGCGTCAGAGGATGTGGCGTCATACTTGGCGCCAAATATATGGGCGTTGTATTTAGCGCCAATAATGTGGGCGTCATATTTGGCGCCCAAAAATGTGGGCGTATTTTTTGTTTCACTTTTTTTCCTCACATTATTTAAACCTCACTTTTTTATTGCTTCTGGTTTCTAGAAGCTTATTATTTTGCATTATTTTCCCATTCCTGAAACTGTCATTTAAGGAATTTGATAATTTTGCTTTAAATATTGTTTTTTTCTATTACATATTGCAAGATTTCACTGTTCCTGTTTCAAAATAATCTAAGAGGATTCCTGTTGACTGAGTTCAGTCCTACCAAAGCTAAGTTCATTTATTTTAAATATTATGAATGTTTATCTTTAGCTATGGTTTGTAATAAGTTATCATGATAAACTTTTACATGCAGAATCCATTAGTATTTATGCTTTATATATTGCCATTCTTTTTACATCTTATGTATAAGAAATATTTAGAAGATTTATAAGAAATATTTTTCTGATTCTATTTTAAAGGCTTTGTCTGACATCGTGCCTTCTAATATAATTTTTAGGTCTTTTTCAAACTTCTTTTTTAATTATTGAAGTTTCAAATGACCAACAACATACTGATTTATCCTTCTTTGATGATTGTTTTTTCTCATTCAGAATTTTCTTCATCAGATATTGACACTAACAAATCTACTTTTTTATTTTATATTTTTATTAAAGTACATTTGTTCTTTGTTGAAAAGGTGTTGATTATTTTGGATATTAAGGTAACTAGTTCTTTTTCAAGACTAGCTAACACTATTTCTGCTTATTTATTCTTCTGTGTTTTCGGAGGTTTTTTTCCAATTCCTCATACTAGGGAATGGAATAGGCTGAGAATTTTCTTTTATTCCTTCTTCAAAGGTTTTAATCTATATTCTTTGCAAGCAGTTAAATTCAATTTGGAGGGTTCTCTAATTTATTGGGGCTATCTCTACTCCTACTAATTATGCTATTGTTTCTATAGCAAAATAGTATTTATTTTCCTTTAGATGGTTGTATTTTATTTATGGAAAATTATTTAGTTTCAGGTACTTTTCTTGGACCTGTGATTTATTTGGATGTTACAATTGCTTCATTTTTTCTGTTTACTTTAAAATCAAGTATCAGATTATGATTTATTTTAGCATTATTAAAGGGACAAAATTTACTAGACTAGGTGCTGTTGCATTTGTCTTGTTTTGCATTTATTGATTATGCAAGTCCACTGTATTGTCTGGTCCTTTAACTGGACTATCATGCTAATAATTTCATTTGTGTCTTCATTTTATTGAATATTTTCGCAAATGAGGTTTAATCTATGTCTTTAGCTGTTTTAGCTAGAAGAATTTGTGATTTCTAAAAATCTATATTTCTTTTGTTCTAAGATAATCAATTATTTGTTTTATAATTGGATTCAATTCTTAACTGTTACTCTGGGCTTCAAGATTGAGTTCTAAGACTAAAACTTTAAGCTTATACTAGTTTGGTTGTTCTTATTAAGGAACGAATTCCTGAATTCTTTCCCAAGTAACATGTTTTTAATTGGAAATTTTTCAGTTCGAAATCAGCTCCCTAAAATTGCGATGTACGTGCCGTTTTCCAGCTTGGCTGGCAAGGGGCACGTTAAGACTTTTTTGAAATTTATTTGGTTCTATTCAGTCCAAATTTCTTTTTATTCCAGTAAGGCTAACACTTTAAGTGTGTTTCGGTCCTATATATTTTGGGTACTGTTGAAGCATGGCTGATCACCCGTGGGGTTCAAGCGCTGCTCAGACCTGGAATCTTCTGGGGTATTTCTTCCAGTTCCATTTTTAGGAACTGGGTTTTGGAGTTTTATTCAAACTATTGTGCCTTTTTTTGGTCAGTGATAGCATTATTTGTTTTCATTAGATACAATAAATGCATATTTTCATTTTTTTGTTTTCATTCAGATTATTTTCTGAGGATGCGGAATCTCATATGATTCACTTTGTTCTTCCAGGACATAGTTAGAGGATCTTTTTTTCAAAAGCTCTTGATTCCTCTCACAAGGGTCACCTTTTTTAGGTTTCCAGATAGTTTGTGTCACTGTCTTTGTCTCTATCAGACAAGGGACAATTTTATTGTGTTCCGTCTCTCGGTACCTTTAGTCTCTATTATTTCCTTCAGTTGCTATATATGCATAGAAGTTTTAGGTCTTATGGCCACAGCATTGGATTCAATTCCCTTTGCTCATTTTCAATAGAAAGAACCTTTCCAGTCTTTTATGCTGAATTATGGTGCAGGGATTCTAGGATTTCGCATTTTAAATCTTCGAATCCTAATATTTATCTCTCTTGATTTGGTGGTTAAGATCACCATCATTTAGTTCTACAGGTCTCTTCGTTTCTTTCAACCTGGACCATGATCTCTACAGATGCGAGTCTTTTAGGTTGGGAGGCTGTCTGAGGATCTCTGTCAGCACAAGGGGTTTGGAAATCTCAGGAGGCGAGATTACCATTTGATATTTTAGAACTCCGTGTTTTCTCAGAGTTTTTCAGTTAGTTTCTTTTTGAAGAAGAGACGTTTATTGTTTTTCAGTCAATATCACAACTATGGTGTATGTCAATCATCAGGGTAGGACTATCAGTCCTTAGGCTGTGACAGAAGTGTCTCGGATATTAGCTTGGGCTAAATCCAGCTAATATCTAAATTCTGTGTTTTTCAATTTTTCAAATGTGAGCATTTCTAGAAGTAGATCTGTTGGCATCTCATCTGAATAAAGAACTTCCCAGGGGCCTATTCAGGTCCGGGTATCTTCAGGCGGAAGTAGTGTATGCATTGACATTTCTTTGGAATTATCTTTTTGCCTATTTCTTTCCGCCTCTAGTTCTTCTTCCAAAGTGATTTCCAAAATTCTTATGGAGTATTTGTTTGTTATGCTGGTGGCTCCAGCATGGCCTCTCAGGTTTTGGTATGCGGATCTCATTCGGATGGCCGTTTAAACCAGACCTTGTTTCTCAAGGCCCATTTTTTCCATCAGGATTTCAAATCCTTAAATTTGAAGGGATGGAGATTGAACGCTTGGTTTTTAGTCATAGAGGTTTTTCTGACTCATTGATTAATACTATGTTTCAGGATCGTAAATCTGTCTCTAGAAAGATTTATTATTGAGTCTGGAAGACCTACTTTTCTTGGCATTCTTTTAAAATTCATAGAATTTTATTATTTTTTCAGGTTGGTTTGGATAAGGTTTTGTCTTCAGTTCTTTGTTAAGACAAATCTCTACTCTTTCTGTTCTTTTTTCACAGAAAGATTGCTAATCATCCTGATATTCATTGTTTTGTACAGGCTTTGGTCCGTATCAAGCCTGTCATTATTTCAATCTCTCCTCTTTGGAGTCTCAATTTGGTGCTGAGGGCTTTACAGGCTCCTCCGTTTGAAACTATGCATTTTCTGAACATTAAATTACTTTCTTGGAAAAGTATTGTTCATTTTGGTTATTTCTTCTGCTAGAAGAGTTTTTGAGTTATCTGCTCTTTTTTGTGAATATCCTTTTCTGATTTTTCATCAGGATAAGGCAGTGTTACTTCCTGATATTCATCCTTTTGTTCAGGTTTTGATTCGTATCAAACCTGTCATTAAGCCAATTTCTCCTCCTTGGAGTCTTAATTGGGTTCTGAAGGTTTTTCAGGCTCTTCTATTTGAGCATATGCTTGCTCTGGACATTAATTACTTTCATGGAAAGTATTGTTCTTTTTGGACATCTCTTCAGCTAGAACAGTTTTTGAATTATCTGTTCTTTCTTGTGAATCTCTTTTTTCTGATTTTTTTCATCAGGATAAGGTGGTTTTTGCTGTCCTCATTTCAATTCTTACCTAAAGTTGTAAATTCTAACAAACATTAGGGAGGAATTATTGTTTTCCTAAGACTTCTTTGGTGAGATTCTTGCTTTCTTTGGATATAGTAAGAGTTTTTGAAATTCTATGTTGAAGCTATTCAGATTTCAGATAGACTTCTAGTCTGTTTTTTATCTTTTCTGGTTTTAGGAAGGTCAAAAGCTTCTGCCATTTATTTGGCATCTTGCTTGAACTTTTGATTCATCATGCTTATTTGGAGTCGGGTGGATTCCTGCCTCGGAGGATTACGGCTCATTCTGCTAGGTAAGTTTCTACTTCCTGGGCTTTTTAAGAATGAAGCTTCTGTTGATCAGATTTGCAAAGCAATGACTTGGTCTTCTTTGCATACTTTTACTATGTTCTACCATTTTGATGTTTTCTCTTCTTTAGAAGCAGTTTTGGTAGAATGGTACTTCAGGCAGCTGTCTCAGTTTGATTCTTCTGCTTATAATTTCAGTTTGTTTTTTTTTTCATTATAAAAATTGAAACTTTTTTGATTTGGGTAGTGGATTAATTTTTCAGCGGAATTGGCTGTCTTTATTTATCCCTCCCTCTCTAGTGACTCTTACGTGGAAGTTCCACATCTTGGGTATTTATTATCCCATACGTCACTAGCTCATGGACTCTTGCTAATTACATGAAAGAAAACATAATTTATGTAAGAACTTACCTGATAAATTCATTTCTTTCATATTAGCAAGAGTCCATGAGGCCCACCCCTTTTTTTGTGGTGGTTATGATTTTTTTGTATAAAGCACAATTATTCCAATTCCTTATTTTTTTGATGCTTTCGCTCCTTTCTTATCACCCCACTTCTTGGCTATTCGTTAAACTGAATTGTGGGTGTGGTGAGGGGTGTATTTATAGGCATTTTAAGGTTTGGGAAACTTTGCCCCTCCTGGTAGGAATGTATATCCCATACGTCACTAGCTCATGGACTCTTGCTAATATGAAAGAAATGAATTTATCAGGTAAGTTCTTACATAAATTATGTTTTTTTGCTTTCAGACAGACAATATCGCAACTGTGGCATATGTCAATCAACAAATAGGGACTCATAGTTCCTTAAGCAATTAAGAAGTATCTTGAATACGTTCTTAGATGGAATTCATCTCCTGTCTATTTTCTATGATTTTTTTTATCTCAGGTTTAGACATTTGGGAGGTGGATTATCTCAGCCGTCAGTCTTTACATCCGGGAGAGTGGTATCTCTATACAGATGTGTTTTCTCAATTTTCCAGGTACCTTTTCAGGTCCAGGGACCCTCAAGCAGAAATGGTGGATGCATTAGCAGTGTCTTGGTTTTGCAACCTGACTTCATCTTTCCACCTCTGTTTTTTTCTTCCAAGGGTGATTTCCAAGATCATATTGGAACAGTTTTGTGTGTTTCTGATGGCATCAGCATGGCCTCACAGGTTTGGTATGTGGATCTTGTTCAAATGTCCAAGTTGCCATCCTTGGCCTCTTTCTCTTTGGCCAGCCCTCTTGTTCTGGGGGCTATTTTTCCAACGGGATCTCAAATTACTAATTTGATGGTATGGAAATTGATTAGTGTTCAGCCATATAGGTTTCTCTGACTTTTTATCACTATGTTGCAGGCTTATAAGTCTGTTTTAAGGAATATGTATTATCAGGTTTGGAAAACCTATATTTTATGGTGTTCTTTTAGAATTTCTAGGATTTTAGTTTTTTCAGGATGTTTTGGATAAGTTTGTCTGCAAATATTTTGAAGGGACAAATCTCTGTTCTTTCTGTTTTATTTCCTAGAAAGATTGTTTAAACTTCCCAATGTTCACTGTTATGTTCAGGCTTTGGTTGGTATCAAGCCTGTTCATTTATTCATTTCTCCTTTTTGGAGTCTTATTTGGTTTAAAGATTTTGCAGGCTCTTCTCTTTTGAGCCTATATTTTCTTTGAAGATTATCTACTTTCTTGGAAAGTGTTGTTTCTTTTGACTATCTCTTCTGCTACAATAGTTGCTGATTTATCAGCTCTCTTGTGTGTCTCCTTATCTGATTTTTTTCATCTAGATAAGTTGTTTTGTGGACTTCTTTTTTTCCTAAGGTTGTGAATTTGAACAATTAGTAGAGAAATTGTTGTTCCTTCTTTGTGTCCTAATCCTAAAGAATTCTTTGAGAGTTCTTTACATCCTTGGGATGTGGTAAGAGCTTTATTATTCTATATCAAGGTTTCTAGGATTTCAGAAGACTTCTAGTCTATTTGTTGTTTTTCTGGTTCCAGAAAAGGTTAGGAAGCCTCTGCCATTTCTTTGGCATCCTGGTTAAAGCTTTTGTTTTTCAAGGCTTATTTGAAGGCAGACTTCGTCTCAGAGATTTACAGCTCATTCTACTAAGTTCAGTCGCCATTTCTTGGGCTTTTTCATAATGAAGCTTTGGTTGATCACATTTGCAAATCAGTAATTTGGTCTTCTTTGCATACTTTTCTTGTTTTTACCATTTTGATGTATTTTGCTTCTTCTGAAGCAGCCGTTGGTAGAAAAGTTCTTCAGGCAGCTGTTTGATTCTACTGCTTTAGATTTAAGTTTTATAAGAAAAACTTAATTATTGTGTGGATTTAATTTCTCTGTGGAAATAGCTGTTGTTGTTTTATCCCTCCCTCTCTGACTCTTCTGTGGACTTCCACATCTTGGGTATTTCTATCCCATATTGGCAAGTGTCCATAAGGCCCACCCTTTTTATGGTGGTTATGTTTTTTTTTTTTTTTTTATAAAAGCACATTATATTTCCAGTTCCTCTTTTTGTATGCTTTTTTTACTCCTTTTTGTTATCACCTAACTACTTGGCTATTCGTTAAACTGAGTTGTGGGTGTGATGGGAGGTGTATTTATAGGCATTTGAGGTTTGGGAAACTTTGCCCCTCCTGGTAGTAATGTATATCCCATACGTCACTAGCTCATGGACTCTTGCCTATATGAAAGAAATTAATTTATCAGGTAAGTTCTTATATAAATTATTTTTATATATATATATATATATATATATATATATATATATATATATATATATATATGTATGTATGCAAAGAAGATTAAATTACTGATTTGCAAATTTGATCAACCGAAGCTTCATTCTGGAAAAGCCCAAGAAATGGCGACTGAACTTAGTAGAATGAGCTGTAAATCTCTGAGGCGGAGCCTGCCTTCAAATAAGCCTTGAGAAACAAAAGCTTTAACCAGGATGCCAAAGAAATGGCAGAGGCTTCCTAACCTTTTCTGGAACCAGAAAAACAACAAATAGACTAGAAGTCTTCTGAAATCCTAGAATTATAAAGCTCTTACCACATCCAAAGGATGTAAAGAACTCTCAAAGAATTCTTTAGGATTAGGGCACAAAGAAGGAACAACAATTTCTCTACTAATGTTGTTCAAATTCACAACCTTAGGAAAAAACCAACTTATCTAGATGAAAAAAATCAGATAGGGAGACACACAAGAGAGAGCTGATAAATCAGAAACTCTTGTAGCAAAAGAGATAGTCAAAAGATAGATAACGCCCTTACTACCCATTCCCAGCTTTGCACAAACCTTGTTATATTAATATATTTTATAACTTGTAAGATTGCCTAAGCCCATGAATGCCACCTCTTATCTCAGTGCTTTACTTTAGCTTTGTACAGTCTTGCACCCAGCTAGTGCAGTGCTAGTTCATGTGTTCCATATAGATAACATTGTGCTTACTCCCATGGAAAAAGCGAGAGAAAAAAATACAACTCCTTTTTTTCCCCTCCCAATACAAGTAACCCATGGCCTAAAGCTATATGGTGTCTAATAGATTAGTAACCATGGGAGAAATGAGTAAGACTGGTTGCAGTAATGATTTAATAAATGTTCTAGATTAGATTGTGTATTTGCTCATATGCATTCGCTCACACCCAGGCGCAGTGATTACCCATATCTTCTCTAAAATCATGCGAGCTGTACGAGAGCTACAGCGTGTGTGCCCCTCATTGCACAAATACTGATGTCTTTCTTTAAAAAAAAATACAATGCACTTGCATTCTTAGCTTCTTGGTGTATAGGAGGACTCAGCCTGCACACTGCCTAGAAGCTCTGTATGCAGTCAGTGGGTGTATGTATGAATGCATGTATGAGTGTGTGTGTGTGTGTGTGAATAAGTATATGCAAGGACTTTACAAATTTCACTGCCTAATACAATACATATAAGTGTTACTGGAGGAGTTACAGGAGTGTTGACCAATATCTATATGGTGGTAAGCTGCTATAATTACAAATTATTTTGTTGTGTGTGTAACAACCCTGGCAACATTCAGTGCAGCCAGGGCATAGTTGCCAACAATCTATCAGTTTATAAGATGCTAAAATTATAATAAATTATTTTGATGTGTGTGTTTGTTTCTTTGTTATCTGAGACCCACCAGGGGGCTGAAATGCTGTTAATTTAGTGACATGGTCCCGATAGACATACCCCAGCCCATACAACAACTGAGATGTTGCAGTGGGAGAGCTGCTGCTGCTGTGGGTGTAACAAGTCTGGCAACCAGTGCAGCCAGGGCATAGTTTCCAACAGTCCAGTTTTTCCTGGGACAGTCCCATTTTTTGCTTCCTGTCTATAAAGTATGTGTCATGTTCAGCTTGTGTTTAGTTTAATAATATTGTGTGCAGTACAGTACTCCCACCACAGAGTAAAATCGAAGCCATAGCAACCTATATTATTACTGATTGCTTACTGTATGTAAGTTGTTTTTTCTGAAACTTTATCTGTTATCTTCTGTTATGTTGTGAAGTGTGTCTACAGGTTACCAGTAAGGGGAATCCATGTGATATGTAATACCAGGGAGGCTAGGAGACAAGGGGTGATGAAGCAAGGCATCTCTGAAGTGTATCACAGTTTAGAACATATGTAATTTCCTCCATTTTTATACTGAGACTTTGCGTAGCAGGGGCTTAAGATATCAGGCTCTTCGTGTGCTGGGATTGAAATTTAGAGAACATACAAAAAAATAAGATTTACTGGGGCATTTCTAGATTTATTAACCTGCTGCCAACAATCACTGCTACAGCAAAACATTAACTACCTCATAAAATGCCATCTAGTTGTTAAACTTTCAGTAGTGTTTTAGCAAAAATAAAATATAAAAAACAAATCCTCAGTATTGTTTTATTCCAGCACCCTTAAGACAGGCTAGTGCCTCAAAAAGTGTCTCTATAAAAAGAATATGCAAAATTTGATAATAAAATTAAATTGGAAAGTCTCTTAAAACTGCATGCTCTATCTGAATTTTAAAAATGTAATCTTAAATGTCCCTTTAAGATCAGAACACACCATTCAGTAGATCCCTTACTAGGAAGGAGAAAATTAATAAGAAGCTTAAAGACAACTATAAATGTAACAGTGGCACCTGGAGTGTGCTTCAGCAGTAGTTAGGTTGTGTGTGCTATAAATAAAAAGCTGACAAGAGACCGGCACATGTAAGAGGACTTGACACAAGAGAGAGGGCTGAGAGTTCTAGTGGTGTAAACTTCTGATTGCTTACGCCATACTTCGTACTGGCAGACTGTTTTGGCAAGATCACGGAGGTGTCAGGTGGGAGCCAAAGCCATGCATGTCTGCTGTTTCTGAGCAAAGGGGACGCCAGAGAAGATTTAACAACCATTTGTCTTATGACTACAGTAGTTGTGTGTAAATAATTTCAGTGAGAAACCCAAAGTTTTTTTTGGGAAAAAATAGTATGATTGCATTTGGCGGTGACACAGTGGCATGAAATATACCAAAATGGGCCCAGATCCAGTGTCATGCAGTAATAGGAGGCAGGGGAGGCAGCCAATCGGAGAAAAAAGATTTGAAATATTTATAAAAAAGTATTTTTTTGTCTTTTTTTGGCCACGCCCCCCCAAGGGTACCCCCCCCACGCTGGCAATTACCCACATCATCATTTTAATATTGCCTTTGTGAAAGTTTGTGCCGATGAAATTCAGCATCCATGTTGCGCAATAAGGAGGCAGTGAGCCGTTCCGCTGCCCTCCATTTATTGCGCAACATGGATACTGAATATAGTTCTCAGCTCACTTAGAGCTAGCGCCACCCAATGTTGTCTCGCCAGGCCCCATACAAGCTCCAATAGAGGCGGTTCTCAAAACCGCCTCCATGATGGAGCTAGATCCCAGCCAATCAGCATCAGCGCTGCTGGGGAGGCGTGCCTGTGCAATGCTGGGCTGCTGAGTCAGGGTGACGTCGGAATCAGATTTTCGTCGCGCGACACATCAGGCGGGAAGACAGTACAAGTTGGAGGGAGCTGCTGAGTGCCAGACCAGTGCGTGCCTGCCCTGTACTGTGTATTGCTGCCTTGTGTTGAGTTGTAGGGCCTGGCCTTGTATGTCGGTCGTCGACGAGACGAGTGACTAGCCAGGAGCTGTCAGTGTCAGCTGTGTGTGGAGGAGCGAGTCGGAGCCACGTGTGTCAGGAGTCTCAGTCTTTCTGACCTCAGGCTGAGGGTTCAGGTAAATCATGAACTCAACAGTCACAGTGGTCACGGTGTAATATAATCCAAAGCATTTTTGACCCCATAGTTTGACCTCCAGTAAAGTTTACTGCTATGTTAATGTTTGCCAAATATATTTTACATAATGTTATTAATAGTAATACGCAGCAGGTAATGGAGAACTTCAACTTGAACTAACAGTTAGTTCAAGTTGAAGTTCTCCATTACCTGCATATTACTACTAATAACGTTACTGGACAAACTATGGGGTCAAAATATGCTTTTAGAGTTTTAGTTACTATACTAACGTATATTAAAAATGTATAAGACTTGACTTGGCTTAGTTAGCTATAAAGATTGATAGTGGATGAGGGAGGGCGCTGTTCCAAACAGCAATTTAGAGGATTTCTATATTTTTTGGTCAAAGAGAAGTGAAAGAGATAAAGACTGTGGAAAGGAGTAGAATCTCATCCACAACATTACTGGAGTGGACACATATCTCAGAATCCCTTGTGGAGAATAAGGTAAACTCTTAATTGCCCTCAATACTAAAGCCCACAACAACATAAAGATATTTCATTAGGTGGCCATGCAACGAAGTTGCACGAAGTTGCAGGACAACCTATTGTTATTGTCAGGATTATTATTATTATTATTTTTTTTATTATTATTATTATTATTATTATTATTATTCCGCCACTTATTCAAATGCTTATAAAAACAACAGCATAACTCTAAAACTCATGAAACTTGGCACTAT
This sequence comes from Bombina bombina, assembly GCF_027579735.1. Classification (NCBI taxonomy): domain Eukaryota; kingdom Metazoa; phylum Chordata; class Amphibia; order Anura; family Bombinatoridae; genus Bombina; species Bombina bombina. The sequence goes on along the minus strand of NW_026511133.1, from coordinate 22,167 downwards.
GCTAAAGATCTATGCTGTGCATAATCCTATGCAAAATAAATCTCATAGGTCATGTGATCTAGCAGCCATATTGCTTTTTGCGACAAATTTCGACAACCGCTTGAAAATCTTCTTCTCCAGAACCCCTTATGTTACAGCTGTAAAACTTGCTGTGTGTACTGCTGTACTGACCTAGAATAAAGTTTGTTCAAGAGAAGTGATTTAGTCACATGACCTAGCTGCCATTTTGAATTGTGCGAAAATCTTTAAACATCTTCTTCTCTGCAACCGCTAAGTGCAATGAAGCGCAATTTTGCACATGTGCTCCTTGCAAGGTCCTCTACCAAGTTTGTTCAAACTGCGAATTTTCCATAATCAACATGGCTGCTATGAGCCATTCACCTTTTTATCGCTGTTTAATTGCGTAAATTTGCACTTTATGCATTATGTTTACACTATTTAACTATATTACAGTGTAGCAGACACATGAGTACACATAGTCATGACCCCTAAAGGCAATATTGCAGTAAAAATTCGCACTGCGCAGTCGCCTTCGTGAAATAAAACATTTGCAAATTTTCATAAAACTTCTGCAAATTGTAGAGGTCTATAGTGAGCATTAGTATGTGCAATTTGAAAGCCATACAATGCATAGCTTGGAGGCCATTTTGTTTCGTATGCGCTGTTTTTAAAAACTATAAAAATCTTCTTCTCCGAAACCGCTTATGGCACAGACTTGAAATTTTGTTTATAGAGTTATCTTATGACTAACATTCAGATTTGTTCAAGAGAAGTTGATAGGTCATGTGGTTTGGCAGCCATTTTGAATTGTTCAAAAACGCTTAACGATATTTTTAAATTAATAATAAAACAAAAACCGTTTTGCAAAAATGCTTTATTTTTGCCATGTTTATTGACATCTATGGTGACAATTACTGTGCATAATATGGAGGCTGTATATCATATGATCTGGCAGCCATTTTGTTTTATGCGAATATTTCGAAAATCTATTTTCTCTGCAACTGCTTATGTTAGAACTGTGAAACTTGCTGTATAACCTTATATTGTGACCTAGAGTCACAGTTGTTCATGTTGAAGGAATTGGTCACAAGCTGTGGCAGCCATATTGGTTTACGCGAAAATTTCGAAAACACGTTTTCTTTCCAACTGCTTATGTTAAAGCTGTGAAATTTGCTGTAAAACAAAATCTTGTGACCTAGAGTTACATCTGATCATGATGAAAGTATTGGTCATATGGTGGGGCAGCCATCTTGAAAATGCAAAAATTTCGAAAATGTGTTTTCTTTCCAACTGCTAATGTTAGAATTGTAAAAACTTCTATAAAGCTTTATATTGTGACTTAGCTGCTTGTATGCCATTGCAATGCCGATGCGCATGGCCACCTCTATCGCTGCTTGCAGCTATATTTTGTTTTGTTTTTTTACTGTGAATTAATTTCAAGTTTCTCAGAATGTTACCATAATGCTTATTTGTTTTGCAAAAATACACATTTTCTTTCATGTAATTAGCAAGAGTCCATGAGCTAGTGACGTATGGGATATACATTCCTACCAGGAGGGGCAAAGTTTCCCAAACCTTAAAATACACCCCTCACCACACCCACAATTCAGTTTTACAAACTTTGCCTCCCATGGAGGTGGTGAAGTAAGTTTGTGCTAGATTCTTCGTTGATATGCGCTTCGCAGCAGGCTGAAGCCCGGTTTTCCTCTGAGTGCAGTGAATGTCAGAGGGATGTGAAGAGAGTATTGCCTATTTGAATACAATGGTCTTCCTCTAGGGGATCTATTTCATAGGTTCTCTGTTATCGGTCGTAGAGATTTCTTCTCTTACCTCCCTTTTCAGATCGACGATATACTCTTATATACCATTACCTCTACTGATTCTCGTTTCAGTACTGGTTTGGCTATCTACTATATGTAGATGAGTGTCCTGGGGTAAGTAAGTCTTATTTTATTTGTGACACTCTAAGCTATGGTTGGGCACTTTATATGTAAAGTTCTAAATATATGTGTTTAAACTTATATTTGCCATGATTCAGGATAATCAGTATTCCTTCATTCAGACTGTCAGTTTCATTATTTGGGATAATGCATATGAATAAATATTTTTTTCTTACCTCGAAAATTTTCAATTGACTTTTTTCCCTGCGGGCTGTTAGGCTCGCGGGGGCAGAAAATGCTTCAATTTATTGCGTCATTTTTGGCGCGAACTTTTTTTGGCGCAAAATTGTCATTTCCGGCGCCGTAGTTGACGCCGGAAGTTTGTTCGTAGTTACGTCATTTTTTGACGCATGCGTGTTCAGACGTTTTCTTGCGCCAAAAAATGTGGGCGTCGTTTTCGGCGTCAGAGGATGTGGTGTCATACTTGGCGCCAAAAAATATGGGCTTTGTACTTGGCGCCAATAATGTGGGCATCATACTTGGCGCCAAAAATGTGGGCGTCATACTTGTTCCACTTTTTTTCACATTATTTAAGTTTCATTTTTTTGTTGCTTCTGGTTGCTAGAGGCTTGTTTATTTTGCATTTTTTCCCATTCCTGAAACTGTCATTTAAGGAATTTGATAATTTTGCTTTATATGTTGTTTTTTTCTATTACATATTGCAAGATATTCAATCACTGTTCCTGTATCAAGAAATGCTGAGGGATTCCTGTTGACTGATATCAGTCCTACCAAAGCTGTTAATTTATTTTAACCCCTTAAGGACCAGCGACGTACCCTGTATGTCGCTGGCCTTTTTTTGGGACTTGATTGTTTTATAGCACGGTCTTGCAACCAGCGTTGAGACTGCTCTATTCCACAAAGCCTGCTGGAGGGAGGTCATTAATAGAGTGTTCTTGCTAGACTTATGCTATTATGTCCTGAAAAAACCCTTAACAACCAGTGACATACAGGGTACATTGTGGTCATTAAGGGGTTAATGTTATGAATGTTTATCTTTAGCTATGGTTTGTAATAAGTTATCATGATAAACTTTTACATGCAGAATCCATTAGTATTTATGCTTTATATATTGCTATTCTTTTTATATCTTATGTGCAAGATATACTTAGAAATTTATAAGAATATTTTTCTGATTCTATTTTAAAGGCTTTGTCTGACATCTCGCCTTCTAATAAAATTTTTAGGTCTTTTTCAAGCTTCTTTTTTAGTTGATGAAGTTTCAAATGACCAACAACGTAATGAATTATCCTTCTCTGATGGTGTTTTTTCTCATTCAGAATTTTTCTTCATCAGATATTGACACTAACAAATCTACTTTTTTATTTTTTAATAGAGTACATTTGTTCTTTGTTCAAAAGGTGTTGATTATTTTGGGTATTGAAGTAACTAGTTCTTTTGATTTTAAAAACTAGCTAACTTTTCAATTCTGCTTATTTATCTTCTGTGGTTTCTTCAGAGGTTTTTTTCCAGTCCCTGATACTAGGGAATGGAATAGGCTGAGAATTTTCTTTAGTCCTTCTTTAAGGTTTTTAAATTGTATTCTTTGCCGGCAGTTAGTTTTCAGTTTTGAGGAAAGATTCCCCAAGTTTATGGGGCTATCTCTACTCCTGTTTAAATATACTATTATTCTTATAGCAAATAGTATTTATTTTTTTCCTTCAGATGGTCGTATCTTATTTAAGGAAGATTATTTTCAGGTACTTTTCTTAGACCTGTAATTTATTTTGCTGATGTTGCAATTGCTTCATCTTTCTGGTTGGATACTTTAAGATCAAGTATCGGATTATGATTCGTTTAGCATTGTTTTAAGGACAAAATCTACTACTTATTTGAAGTTCAGACTAAGTGCTATTGCATTGTCTTGTTATCTTGCATTTGTTGATTGTGCAAGTCCAGTGTGTTGACTGGTCCTTTAACTTAATTAACATGCTAATAATTTCATTTGTGTTTTCATTTTATTAAATATTTTCGCAAATGAGGTTTAATCTATGTCTTTAGCTATTTTAGCTAGAAGAACTTTGTGATTTCAATTTTGATTTCTAAAATCCATATTTCTTTTTTTCCAAGATATTCAATTATTTGGTTCATAATTGGATTCAATTCTTTTAACTGATTACTCTGGGCTTCAAGATTGAGTTCTAAGACTAAAACTTTAAGCTTATATTAGTTTTCTGTTCTTACTAAGGAACGGAATCCTGAATTCTTCCCTAAGTAATGTGTTTATAATTGGAAGTTTTTTTCCTCATTCAATTAAGCCTTTTTAAAAGTTCAAAGTCAGCTCCCCAAATTTGCATATAGGTGCGGTTCTTATTCCAGCTTGGCTGGTAAGGGGCAGGTTAAGACTTTTTTGAAATTTATTTGGTTCTATTCGGTCCAAACTTCTTAAACTTTGGGTACAGAATACGTTTCAGAGTAAAACAGTCTGTGAGAAGTCTTTTTTTCTCTATCATATTCCAGCTATTCCAGTAAAACTAACACTTTCCTGAAGTGTGTTTCAGACCTATATGTTTTGGGTACTGGTGAAGTGCGGCTGGTCACCCGTTGGGGCTCAAGCGCTGCTCAGGCCTGGAGTTTTCTGGGGTATTTATTCCAGTTTCATTTTAGGAACTGGGTTTGGGGTTTTTATTCAAGACTATTCATTGTTCCAAAGATAGAAAATCTTTTTGAACTGTCATATAAGTGTACCATCTTTTAGAATGGTGTTTATATGGTCTATTCTGCCTTTTTGGTCATTGATGGCATTATTTGTGTACAATAGATGCATATCTTCATTTTCTGTTTTCATTCAGATTATTTTTTATTTTCTGAGATTCTCTTTTTTTGACAAGCATTACCAATTTGTTGCTTTTCCTTCTGGTCTAGCGACAGCTCTAAGAATCTTTTCAAGGTTCTCAGTGTTCCTTTTTGGACGGTATCGTGGTACTGGCTCAGTCTTTTCGTTCTGCAGAATCTCATACGATTCAACTTTGTTGTTTCTTCAAGACATGGTTAGAGGATCTTTTTATCAAAAGCTCCTTGATTCCTCACACAAGTGTCAGCTTTTTTAGGTTTCCAGATAGATTGTGTCAATGTTTTTGTCTCTAACAGACAAGTAACAAGTTTATTGGGTTCCGTTTGTCAGAACCTTCAGTCTCTTTTATTTCCTTCAAGTTGCTATATATGCATGGAAGTTTTAGGTTTCATGGCTGCAGCATTGGATTCGATTCCCTTTGCTCATTTCATAGGAAACCTTTCCAGTTTTTTATGCTGAATAATGGTGCAGGGATTCTAGGATATCACTTTTTTTATATCTTTGAATCCTAATGTTTAACTATCTTTGATTCGGTGGTTAAGATCACCATCATTTAGTTCTACAGGTCTCTTCGGTTCTTTCAACCTAGACCATGATCTCTACAGATGCGAGTCTTTTAGGTTGGGAGGCTGTCTGAGGATCTCTGTCAGCACAAGGGGTTTGGAAATCTCAGGAGGCGAGATTACCATTTGATATTTTGGAACTCCGTGCATTCTCAGAGTTCTTCAGTTTGGTTTCTTTTTGAAGAAGAAACGTTTTTTTCAGACAGACAATGTCACAACTGTGGCGTATGTCAATCATCAGGGTGGGACTATCAGTCTTTAGGCTGTGATAGAAGTATCTCGGATATTTGCTTGGGCTAAATCCAGCTCCTATCTAATTTCTGTGCAGGGGGGTTTCCCAGGTATACAGGGAGTGCAGAATTATTAGGCAAATGAGTATTTTGACCACATCATCCTCTTTATGCATGTTGTCTTACTCCAAGCTGTATAGGCTCAAAAGCCTACTACCAATTAAGCATATTAGGTGATGTGCATCTCTGTAATGAGAAGGGGTGTGGTCTAATGACATCAACACCCTATATCAGGTGTGCATAATTATTAGGCAACTTCCTTTCCTTTGGCAAAATGGGTCAAAAGAAGGACTTGACAGGCTCAGAAAAGTCAAAAATAGTGAGATATCTTGCAGAGGGATGCAGCACTCTTAAAATTGCAAAGCTTCTGAAGCGTGATCATCGAACAATCAAACGTTTCATTCAAAATAGTCAACAGGGTCGCAAGAAGCGTGTGGAAAAACCAAGGCGCAAAATAACTGCCCATGAACTGAGAAAAGTCAAGCGTGCAGCTGCCAAGATGCCATTTGCCACCAGTTTGGCCATATTTCAGAGCTGCAACATCACTGGAGTGCCCAAAAGCACAAGGTGTGCAATACTCAGAGACATGGCCAAGGTAAGAAAGGCTCAAAGACGACCACCACTGAACAAGACACACAAGCTGAAACGTCAAGACTGGGCCAAGAAATATCTCAAGACTGATTTTTCTAAGGTTTTATGGACTGATGAAATGAGAGTGAGTCTTGATGGGCCAGATGGATGGGCCCGTGGCTGGATTGGTAAAGGGCAGAGAGCTCCAGTCCGACTCAGACGCCAGCAAGGTGGAGGTGAGTACTGGTTTGGGCTAGTATCATCAAAGATGAGCTTGTGGGGCCTTTTCGGGTTGAGGATGGAGTCAAGCTCAACTCCCAGTCCTACTGCCAGTTTCTGGAAGACACCTTCTTCAAGCAGTGGTACAGGAAGAAGTCTGCATCCTTCAAGAAAAACATGATTTTCATGCAGGACAATGCTCCATCACACGTGTCCAAGTACTCCACAGCGTAGCTGGCAAGAAAGGGTATAAAAGAAGAAAATCTAATGACATGGCCTCCTTGTTCACCTGATCTGAACCCCATTGAGAACCTGTGGTCCATCATCAAATGTGAGATTTACAAGGAGGGAAAACAGTACACCTCTCTGAACAGTGTCTGGGAGGCTGTGGTTGCTGCTGCACGCAATGTTGATGGTGAACAGATCAAAACACTGACAGAATCCATGGATGGCAGGCTTTTGAGTGTCCTTGCAAAGAAAGGTGGCTATATTGGTCACTGATTATTTTTTGTTTTGTTTTTGAATGTCAGAAATGTATATTTGTGAATGTTGAGATGTTATATTGGTTTCACTGGTAAAAATAAATAATTGAAATGGGTATATATTTGTTTTTTGTTAAGTTGCCTAATAATTATGCACAGTAATAGTCACCTGCACACACAGATATCCCCCTAAAATAGCTAAAACTAAAAACTACTTCCAAAACTATTCAGCTTTGATATTAATGAGTTTTTTGGGTTCATTGAGAACATGGTTGTTGTTCAATAATAAAATTAATCCTCAAAAATACAACTTGCCTAATAATTCTGCACTCTCTGTAGACAATTGGGAAGCGGATTATCTCTGTTAATCAAGCTTTACATCCGGGAGAATGGTCTCTTTACCCAGATAAGTTATTCAATTTTTCAGATGTGAGGGCTTCCAGAAATAGATCTGATGGCATCTCATCTAAATAAGGAACTTCCCAGGGGCCTATTCAGGTCCTGGGATCCTCAGGAAGAAGTAGTGTATGCATTAACACTTCCTTGGAATTATCAATCTGCCTATATTTTTTCATCTCTGGTTCTTCTTTTTAGAGTGATTTTCTAAATCATCAGAGAGCAATCTTTGGTGTGGCTGGTGGCTCCAGCATGGCCACACAGGTTTTGGTTTATGGTTCTTGTTCGGATGTCCAGTTGCCAATCTTGGTTACTTCCATTAAGGCCAGACCTTATATCTTAACATTCGGGGGGTTTTTGGGGTTTTTTTTCATCAGGAATTCAAATTATTAATTTGATGGTATGAAAATTTAACGCTTTGTACTTAGTCATAGAAGTTTCTCTGACTCTGTGATTAATACTATGTTGCAGGCTCGTAAATCTGTGTCTAGTAGGATTTATTATCGAGTTTGGAAGATTTACATCTCATGATGCTCTTCTTATGAATTCTCTTGGTATTCTTTAGAATTCCTAGGATTTTATAGTTTCTTCATAAGATTTTGTCTACATGTTCCTTGTAAGGACAAATCTCTGCTTTTTCTGTGCTGTTTCACAGTAAGAATTGCTAAATCTTTCTTATATTCATTGTTTTGTTCAGACTTTGGTTCGTATCAAGCCTGTCATTAAGCCAATTTCTCCTCCTGGAGTCTTATTTTGGTTCTGAAGGCTTTACAGGCTCTTCTGTTTGAGCATATGCTTTCTTTGGACATTAATTACTTTCATGGAAAGTATTGTTCTTTTTAGACATCTCTTCAGCTAGAACAGTTTTTGAATTATCTGTTCTTTCTTGTGAATCTCCTTTTCTGATTTTTCATCAGGATAAGGTGGTTTTTGCTGTCCTCATTTCAATTTTTACCTAAAGTTGTGAATTCTTACAACATTAGTGGAGGAATTATTGTCCCTTCCTTGTGTCCTAATCCTAAGAATTCTTTGGTAAGATTCTTACATTTTTGGATGTGGTAAGAATTTTGAAATATGTTGAAGCTACTCAGTTTTCAGACAGACTTCTAGTCTATTTGTTATCTTTTCTGGTTTTAGGAAAGGTCAGAAGGCTTCTGCCTTTTCTTTGGCTTCTTGGTTAAAGCTTTTGATTCATCATGCTTCTTTGGAGTCGGGTTAATCCCCGCCTCTGAGGATTACGGCTCATTCTACTAGGTCAGTTTCTACTTCCTGGACTTTTATTATTATTATTTTTTTTTATTATCGGTTATTTGTAGAGCGCCAACAGATTACGCAGCGCTATCTTTTAAAAATGAAGCTTCTGTTGTTCAGATTTGCAAAGTAATGACTTGGTCTTCTTTGCATACTTTTACTAAATTCTACCATTTTGATGTTTTCTCTTCTTCAGAAGCAGTTTTTGGTAGAATAATACTTCAGGCAGCTGTTTCAGTTTGATTCTTCTGCTTATATTTCATTTTTTTTTCATTATAAAAATTGAAACTTTTGATTTGGGTAGTGGATTAATTTTTTCAGCGGAATTGGCTGTCTTTATTTTATCCCTCCCTCTCTAGTGACTCTTGCGTGGAAGTTCCACATCTTGGGTATCTGCTATCCCATACGTCACTAGCTAATGGACTCTTGCTAATTACATGAAAGAAAACATAATTTATGTAAGAACTTACCTGATAAATTAATTTCTTTCATATTAGCAAGAGTCCATGAGGCCCACCCTTTTTGTGGTGGTTATGATTTTGTTATGATACTTTTGCTCCTTTCTTATCACCCCACTTCTTGGCTATTCGTTAAACTGAATTGTGGGTGTGGTGAGGGGTGTATTTATAGGCATTTTAAGGTTTGGGAAACTTTGCCCCTCCTGGTAGGAATGTATATCCCATACGTCACTAGCTCATGGACTCTTGCTAATATGGAAGAAATGAATTTATCAGGTAAGTTCTTACATAAATTATGTTTTTCTCTGGTTTCTTGATTTTTACACATATGTATATGTGAGTGTATAAAATATATATTTTGATTGTCAGTGCATTCCTTGGATCTGCTGCTCCTAAGCTCACTTCACTCTAACTGCTGGTGCTAAAGAGGGACATCTTTGTTTTATTTATTTAACAAGCATTTAACCCTTTTGACCAAATGGCATTTTATGTAATTTTGTTAAAAAGTTTTCTTAAACCATTTTTATAATATTGTATTGAACACACTCACTTAAGTGGCAGAAAATTGTGGCAGTGAATCAGTATGGTCAGGCTCAGCCACTGATAGCAAGTAAAAAAATAAAAATAAGAGGTACAGTGCCTGCATTATTTAAAGGAAAATGCCATGTACCATCTTTCTGAGCTATCTCTGTGCATCTTTTCTTAAAAAAAAAAAGCCATGTGCCTGCATTAGGTAACTAATATCATTTTAATAAATTATGCAGCAACAAGTCATTTTTTTTTTAACATATCTTGTGCCTGAATCTTTTGTTAAAAAAGTAAACCATGACCCTGTATTAATAAGTTGAATCAAAGGTATAAACAGAGAGGGCCGAGATGCACAATTTAGCAAGCCAATGACTTAATAAATAAGAAAATAAACTTCTAAAAGGACCAAGTTTCTCTTAATGGAGTGTTAAAATAAAAAATGTTTATTAAGCAGGAAGGAAAAATAAATTTATAAATGTGCCAGAATTATCCTATTCACATAAAAAAAATGTAAACGTGTTTCATTAAAGCTGTTTAAAATATTATAGGAAATGCAGGTTTGTGCACAACTGTTTCCTGAAGGTTTATGGCTCACTGGGATTAATAAGGACAACTACCACCACAGTGTAAGAGTATCTGTGTGTGTGTCTGTGTGTGTGAGAGTGTCTGTGTGCGTTTATATGTGTATTTCTGTGGTTGTGGGGGCCCAATCAATGGTATAGTAAGGGGCCCAAAAATTTCTAGTGGGGGCACTGCCAGGGATCAATACCTTTTGGTTGTATACTAAAAAAAATGTATATATGTTTCTGTTTAAATTTAATGATGACAAAAATGCTAAACAATTCTCTGGTACTTTGGACAAGTTTTTCTTTAAAATTCCCCATCCTTAAGGGGTTAAACATCTTTTGTTTTGTTATAAAAAAAATTGCTTAACTGACAATCACTAGTGAAGCCACAAAACAATTTCTTTTATGTGCAAATGAAGTAGCTGGTTTGGGTAATTTGCAGCATTTTAGAAACCTAGGTTAGACATTTTGGCCTCTAGATGTGTTTAAACCTTTTTTATGTTATAACAGTTCACACATAAGACTAATTCCAGGAGAACAACAATTTTAAGAAAATTAGTTTCTTAGTCCTTAAGTTTTATCTTGAGATTTTTACATGATCTCACCAGCAAAATCTTAGAGCACAACCTATTTTTATTTAATCTAATTTCCGTTATTAAAGTAACTGAATAACCAGTTTGAATGTGTAGGAAATGTTGTTGCAAGTTTATATTCAGGTAATAACAATATATTGTTGTCCTTTCAAGGAGAGTGCTACAAACTCAGATGATGGAATTCTATCCTCCAGGATCGCCTCCCCCACCTCCTCCTGTTATTCCCTCGGCTCAGACTGCTTTTGTTAGTCCTCTTCAGCATCCTGTACCTTCTTCACCTGCAGCACAAATCTCCAATTCTTTATATGCACCATCTCCCACTCCTAGTGGGCATCTTAATCTCCTTTCATTGTTACATGGTCCACCACCTCCTCCTGCAGGACCCCCGGCATCTATCTTATCTCTCACCTCTTCCCCGGTACATTTCACCAGATTGATAGAAGCCAAACGTCATGATGCAGCACATACACTTGGACTGAGCAGTGATGCCCGTAGTGATCTCCTTTCTGCCATTCGTATGGGTAAGAGTAAAAATATATTTCATTAAGTTTTATTACTAATAAGAACTGCAAGTTTTTTTTCCAAGCAGCTGTCAGAAAATTGGTTACCTTAGTGTTTTCCAATTATTGTCTCTTTGACAGTTTATTATATTTATAATTAAAGCATCAGCATTTAAAATTTTTGTGCAGATTTAAAGTGACTGAATGTTTCTTTCATGTTTCAGATACAGCATACAATTTTGAAACATTTTTTTGCTCTTTTGTTCTCTTGGTATCCTTAGTTGGAGAGCGTACCAACGAAGACTAAGGGGTCTGAATGTGTTTGGAATACTGCGTGGCAGCAATTTTGAAACAATGCATTTAACAGTTTAATACATAGTGCAAAGACTGCTGCTATACAGAGCTCCAGGCACAAACCAAGCTGGGTATGCTCTTGAACCAATGAAACCAAGAAGTTTAATTTGATAATACATAAATCCTTTTATTTTTGAATCATAAAAAAAAAAAACGGTTGAGTTTCATGTTTTTTTAAAGCTTTATGACACCCAATTTTCTTTCATACAGGTGGTGAGAGTCCATGATGCTTACCCTTGGGGTTTGGGAATCTTTGCCGCCTCCTAGTGGTAGAGAAGAGCAATTCCTAAGAGCTCTATAAAACCTCACACATACCTCAGTCTTTACTGTGCCTCCACTGGAGGTGGTTGAAGAATGAAGATGTGCATATGATTCTTTAGAGAGGGTTTCAGTCTGTATTGAGGCCCGGTTTTCACGCAGAGTACAGTGCTTGTCAGTGGCTTGTATAGGCGTACCTCGGAGATATTGCGGGTTTGGTTCCAGACCACCGCAATAAAGTGAATATTGCAATATAAAGTGAGTTGCACTCACTTATAAAAGTTATATTTACACTATACTGTAGTCTATTAAGTATGCAATAGCATTATGTCTAAAAACAACGTACATACCTTAATTAAAAAATATTTTATTGCTAAAAAAAAATGCTAACCATTATCTGAGCCTTCAGCAAGTCAGAATCTTTTTGCTGATAGTGTAGGTGTGTATTTATGTGTATTCATATGTATTTAAGTGTTTATATGTGTATATATGTTGGAAAAATGGTGCCCATAGTCTTGCTCGACACAGGGTTGTCGCAAACTTTCAATTGGTAAAAAAAGAGCAATATCTGCGAAGCGCAATAAAGTGAAGCGCAATAAAATTAGGTATGCCTGTATTTGGGATATAGTTTTATTCTTTGTTTTACCTCATGGGAAATTATTCAGAAATCCTCTTTAATCAGTTGCAGGGACTTGTCTTCTGCCTCCCTTTATGGATCTGCAATATACTCCTATTCCATAACCTCTGCTGATATGTTTCAGTACTAGTTTGGCTGTCTGCTACTTGCTTGCTAGTGCATGAGTGTCTTGGTAAGTATCTTTTTATTTAACATTTAGACACTCATGTAGCTATGTTGTGGGCACTTTTTAAAAGAGTATATCTATAGATGTTATATATGACCCTGGGGCAGATCCTTTTTCACTATTCCCTTGCTTTTGCGCACGGCTGCTTTTTTGTAGCGCTTCGTTTTTAGCACACGTTCTGTTAGCCTATAGTTTTCCTTGCTCATTGGTATACGCACGTTGCTTTAGGGCACTTTCGCTCGGTTATGCGTAGGTTGGGTTTTTGGCATGCATATTCTCCTTCTTAGTTGTCGGTAGTTTGGCGCACGTTTGGATGTAATGTTTGTTTCTCCTGTTTTGTTTTATCAGCTCTGCTTAGCGTGCATTGTTCCTTTTAAAACTGCTTAGGAGGGGTTAAATGGTTTCATTTCCTCAAGAGCTTTTTTAGGGGGTTTAATAGAGTTAATTGCATTGCCATATGCTATGATGGAGCAGCAGGATTCTGTCCCTAAATCTACCCAAGAAACTGAGCCTCCTGAATGCTTTTCTACTATTATTGGGTGTGCTTATTGTAAAAAGGCTGAATGTCTCCTCCAGCTCATTTATGTGGCTCATGGTTTTTAGGTTTAAGTGGATAGTTTACTCAAAAAATGTCTCCCTTTAATTTGTTCCCAATGATCCACTTTACCTATTGGAATGTATTAAATTGTTTACAAGTATTTCCTTAACCCTTATATTGGCATTTGAAATAGTTGATTTTTGCCTGTGGTATCCCCACCTATTCTGAAAGTTGCTGGCCTTAGGTCCAAGCTATAGATAAGCTGCGTAAACACAGCCAGCAGAATAAATTACACTCCTAGTGGGGTATAGAAGAGATGAGGTTAATAAAATTTTAATTTTCCATTGTTCTGTCCAAATATTGGTCTTTGGTTTATGGACAGATAAAAGATAAAGAAGCATGTATATGTACACAATGTGATAAAACAATTTTACAGTGTACTGTCCCTTTAATGCAATCAGACCTAATGCGTTTTCGTTGAGTACTAATGTATCTACTCTTTGTTCATTACAGGTTAATGCTAAGGTAGTGCCTCCTGCCATGAAAAATGTTATCAAGGCTGAAGTTTCTGAAGCGATGGCTGCTCTCCCACCTTCAAACAAGCATAAAAGTTCAGTTCATATTTTACCTTCTACAAGTGCTAAGTGCCCTGAGACCAGGGATACTGTTATGTCTTCAGATGGTGGAGTTTCCTCTGGGGATGAGGATTCCTCATCTGAAATTGAACCTGATATTTCCTCTTTTTTATTTAAAGTTGAACATGTTTGTTATCTTTTTAAAAGGAGGTCCTAGTTACTTTAGAGGCTGAAGACCCTAAAGATTCTAATGGATAAGGTAACAGGCAGATTAATTCTCTTTCAGGAGACTTGGTTTCAGTCTGTTTCAGATCCCTGGGTTTAGAATATTGTTTCTCAAGGATTATGGAATAGGATTCTGAACAAGGCCTCCCATGGGAAGGTTTTTTTCTGTCCAATGTTCCAAGGAAATCCTGTAAAAGCTCAAGCTTTTCTTCAGTCCGTCTCAGATTTGGAAAATATGGGAGTGAATTTTCAAGTTCCTTTGTTGGAACAAGGGATGGGATTTTATTCAAATCTCTTCATTGTTCCAAAGAAGGAAGGTCCAGTTCTGGATCTAAAAGCTCTGAACAAATTAGTAAGGATTTCATTTTTCAGAATGAAATCTATCAGGACTTTTCTGCCTTTTGTTCAGCTAGGTCAATTTATGTACACAATAAATTTAAAGGATGCTTACCTTCATGTTCCAATTCACAGAGAACATTACCAGTTTCTGAGGTTTGCATTTCTGGACAAGCATTTTTAGATTGTTGCTCTACCATTTATTCTGGTTACAGCTTCAAAAATATTTACAAAGGTTCTGGGTGCCCTTTTATCTGTGATCAGTATCAGTAAGGGTATTGCAGTGTTTCCTTACCTGAACAATATCTTTGTTCAAGCTCCGTCTTTTCCTTTAGCAGAATCTCACACCAAACAACTCTTGTTGTTTCTTCAACAGCATTGTTAGTGGATCAATTTTCCAAAGAGTTCTTCGATTCCTTGGACAAAGGTAATTTTCATAGGTTTCTAAATAGACTCAGTATCCTTAAGACAGAGCAGAGAAGGTTAAGATTGGTGTCAGCTTGCCTAAACCTTCAGTCTCTCTGATTTCCCTCTGTGACTCTGTGTATTGAAGTACTAGGTCTCATGACTACAGCCTCAGATGCAATTCCATTTGCTTTATTTCACAAGGCCTCTTCAGCTTTGTATGCTGCATCAATGGTGCAGGGATTATACTCAGCTATACCAAAAGATATTTTTTGGATCCCAGTACCAGGCAGTCTCTAGCTTGGTTGCTGGATCTTTAGTTTAATTTTCAGGAGACTTCTTTTGCTCATCCTACCTGGACTGTGATCACTACAGATGCAAGTCTTTCAGGTTGGGGAGCTGTCTGGTGGTTTCTGACAGCACAGGGGGTTTGCGATCCTCGGAAAGCAAGGTTGCCAATCAATGTTCTAGAATTTTCAGGGCCCTTCAAGTTTGTCTGACTGAAAACAGAGATGAGACTCCCTTTTCAAAAGAGGCCAATGTCACAGCAGTAGATTATATCAACCATCAGGGGAGCTCACAGTTCCCTGGCAGTGATGGAGGTGTCTCGGATTCTCTCCAGGGCAGAAGCCAATTCTTGTCAAGTTTCTGCAATTCACATCCCAGGAGTAAACAATTTGGAGGCACACTCTACATCCAGGGGGAGTGGTCTCTTCACTAGGATGTGTTCATTCAGATTGGGGATCTGTAGGGTCTCCCAGAAATAGATCTGATGGCCTCTCATTTGAACAACAGACTTCCCAGGTACTTTGCAAGGTCCAGGGGTCCTCAGGCAGAGTTAGTGGATGCTCTAGTAGTTTATTGGTCATTTAAGCCTATTTATCTGTTTTCACCTTTGGTTCTTCTTTCCAGAGCGATTTCCAAGAGAAGTCATCTGTAATCCTGATTGCCCCAGCTTGGATTCTCAGGATTTGGTATGCAGATATGGTTCAGATGGCCAGTTGCCCTCCTTGGCCTCTTCCTCTATGGTCAAACCTTCTGTTCCAATGTACTTTTTTCCATCCAGATCTCAAGTCTCTAAACTTAATGGCATGGAAATTGAAAGCTTATTTCTGAGACATAGGGGTTTCTCTGATTCTGTGATTGGAATGCTGATTCAGGCTCATAAGCCTAATACTAGGCAAATCTATGACAAGGTCTGGAAGACCTTTTATTTCTTGGTGTATAAATCATGTTTTCTTCTACAAGATATGACTAGTCCACAGATTTCATCCTTACTTGTGGGATATTAACCTCCTGCTAACAGGAAGTGGCAAAGAGCACCACAGCAGAGCTGTATATATAGCTCCTCCCTTCCCCTCCACCCCCTGTCATTCTCTTTGCCTCTGTTAGTAATAGGAAGAGGTAAAGTGAGGTGTTAGTTTAGATTCTTCAATCAAGAAGTTTTTTTATTTTAAAATGGTGCCAGAGAGTACTATTTTTCTCAGGGGGAAATCGTCAGTCTATTGCTTCCCAAGAGGAGTGGAGACATAGTAACATAGTAGATAAGGTTGAAAAAAGACTGAAGTCCATCGAGTTCAACCTATACAAATCTAAAATACTTACAAAAAGCTCCAGTTAAGCTTAAATAACCCCATTAAAATGTGACCCATTTAATACTAGCAATCATATCCATGAATTTTGTTTATATACAGAAATTTATCCAGACTATTTTTAAATGTATCTATGGTATTGGCATTCACTACCTCCTTTGGTAATGAGTTCCACAATTTTATTGCTCTTACAGTGAAAAAACGTTTCCGTTGCAGGAGATTAAATCTCCTTTCCTCCAACCTTAAATTATGACCTCTTGTCAGAACCAATTTTCTTGGAATAAAAAGAGCTTCTGCCATCTCTGTATATGGGCCTTGAATATATTTATATAAAGTAATCATGTCACCTCTCAAGCGCCTTTTTTCTAAAGAGAACAGACCCAGTTTGGCTAGCCTCTCCTCATAGGTTAATTTCTCCAATCCCCTTATTAGCTTTGTGGCCCTTCTCTGAACTTTTTCTAGTTCTGCAATATCTTTTTTAGCAATCGGTCCCCAGAACTGCACTCCAAACTCAAGGTGAGGTCTTACCAGGGCTTTATATAATGACAGAATTATGCTTTCCTCCCTTGAATCAATGCCTCTTTTAATACATGCTAGTATCTTATTAGCCTTTGAAGCTGCTGCTCTGCATTGTGCACTCATCTTTAGCTTGTTATCTATTACTACTCCCAAATCCCTTTCCTCCTGTGTTTGGCTAAGTCTTGTCCCATTTAAAAAATACATAGCCTGCTTATTTTTACTTCCAAAATGTAGAACCTTACATTTTTCCGTATTAAATCTCATTTTCCATTCACTTGCCCATAGTTCTAATTTTAGCAAATCCCTTTGCAAAGAGAGTTCATCCTGCTCTGACCTAATGACCTTACTTAACTTAGTATCATCTGCAAAAATAGAGATGTCGCTATTTAATCCTTGCTCCAAGTCATTTATAAAAATATTAAAAAGAACAGGGCCCAGTACTGATCCCTGGGGGACGCCACTGATTACCTTTGTCCAATCTGAGTATGATCCATTTACTGCTACTCGTTGCTCCCTATCTTTTATCCAGTTATTTATCCATGAGCTAACATTTTCAGCTATTCCCAGTCCCTTAATTTTGTGCATTAATCTCTCATGTGGCACTGTATCAAATGCCTTTGCAAAATCTAAGTATATCACATCAACTGATTCCCCTTTATCTATATTTTTACTTACTTCCTCGTAGAATCTAATTAGATTAGTTTGACATGATCTATTTCTCCTAAAGCCATGCTGATTAGAACTCATAATCTTGTTTACACGAATATGCTCATCAATATAATCCCTTATAATCCTTCCCCACTATTGATGTCAGACTAACTGGTCTATAGCTTCCTGGATCATCCCTGCTTCCCTTTTTGAAGAGTGGCACCACATCAGCTTTACGCCAATCCTGGGGTACCATGCCTGAGGATAATGAGTCTTGAAAAATTAAGAGTAAAGGTTTGTCTATAACAGTGCTAAGTTCACTTAACACCCTTGGGTGTATTCCATCTGGGCCTGGAGTTTTATTTACCTTAATATTTTTTAGTTTTTTCCTGATATCCTCTAAACAAAACCCAGTTAGTGGTATGGACTGGCATGTTCTATTCTGTTCCAAAGTATCATTCAATGGTTCCTCTCTTGTGTATACTGAAGAAAAAAACTGGTTTAGTACCTCAGCCTTTTCCCTGTCATTATTTATCATGCTACCCTCCACACATTTTAATGTACCTATATTATCCTTCTTAGATTTTTTGCTATTTATGTACTTAAAGAACCTTTTAGGGTTAGACTTAGAATCCTTGGCAATTAATTTTTCATTTTCAATTTTGGCTAATTTGATTGCTTTTTTGCATGCTTTGTTACATTCCTTATAAATATTGTATGCTGAGTCTGTACTATTTTCTTTTAATAATTTAAATGCCCTACGTTTTTTCCTAATTTCTTTTAACACATTTTTATTTAGCCATAACGGCTTATTTTTTTTATTTTTATTTTTATAACCATATGGTATGTATTGATATGTATATTTATTTAACAAATTTTTAAATATTATCCATTTATCCTCTGTATTTGTATTAGAAAATACATTGTCCCAATTTATATTATTTAATGATTTCCTTAAATCGTTGAATTTTGCTTTCTTGAAATTAAAAGTCTTAGTTAAGCCTTTAAAACACTGCATATGAAAAGAGATTTCAAATGTGACCATGTTATGATCACTGTTACCCAAATGTTCTTTAACTTCTATGTTTGATATTATATCTGTATTGTTTGATAGCACTAAATCCAATATAGCTTTACTCCTAGTTGTCTCCTCTATTAATTGTGACAAGAAGTTATCCCTGAGAACATTTAAAAATCTATCCCCCTTAGCTGAATTACTAGTTTCATTGGCCCAGTTTATATCAGGGTAGTTAAAATCTCCCATAATTACAGCACTGTTATTAGCAGCCTTACCTATTTGGATAAGTAGTTGAGTTTCCTCCGGGTCACTAATGTTGGGAGGCTTGTAGCATGTTCCTAGTAATATTTTTTTAGGATTTTTCCCCCCACTCTTTATTTCAACCCACAGGGTCTCTACATTGTCACGTGTATCATAAATATCTTCCCTTATTGTAGGTTTAAGGTCAGGTTTAATATACATGCAGATTCCTCCACCCCTTTTATTATTCCTGTCCCTCCTAAATAATGTATACCCCTCTAAGTTAACTGCCCAGTCATGTGAATCATCCCACCAAGTTTCAGTTATACTGATAACATCATAGTCCTCTTCTGCAACTAAGAGCGTCAGCTCCCCCATTTTACCTGTCATGCTTCTTGCATTTGTTGTCATACATTTAATTTTCATGTGCTTTCTGCTGCTACTTGGTGTACTTTCCTCTATACTTTCTAATGTGACATTTCTTAAGTCATCCCTTCCTTGAGATATTAATGGAGTGACATATTCAGACACTGATCTCTCTGTTCTATTTTGTTCAAATTGACCCTCCCCCCCTTTGCCTAGTTTAAAAGGTTCTCTAAACGTGCTACCATCCTTTCCCCCAACACACCTGCACCCATGTCATTCAGGTGCAATCCATCCTTACTGTACAATTTGTACCCTAGTAAAAAATCAGCCCAGTGTTCTAAAAAGTCAAACCCCTCATTTTTACACCATGTTTTTAGCCATGAATTAACAGACCTTAGCTCCTTCTGCCTTACTGAGTTAACACACGGCACTGGTAATATCTCAGAAAATATTACTTTGGATGTCCTTGCTTTAAGCTTGCTACCTAACTCCCTGAAGTCATTTTTTAGGACTCTCCATCTCCCACTGATTTCTTCATTAGTACCAATATTATTTCTTCTACAAGATAACGAGTCCACGGATTTCATCCTTACTTGTGGGATATTATCCTCCTGCTAACAGGAAGTGGCAAAGAGCACCACAGCAGAGCTGTATATATAGCTTCTCCCTTTCCCTCCACCCCCAGTCATTCTCTTTGCCTGTGTTATACTAGGAAAAGGTAAACTGTGGTGTTAGTTTTAGTTTCTTTCATGTAATTAGCAAGAGTCCATGAGCTAGTGACGTATGGGATATACATTCCTACCAGGAGGGGCAAAGTTTCCCAAACCTCAAAATGCCTATAAATACACCCCTCACCACACCCACAATTCAGTTTTACAAACTTTGCCTCCGATGGAGGTGGTGAAGTAAGTTTGTGCTAGATTCTACGTTGATATGCGCTCCGCAGCAAGTTGGAGCCCGGTTTTCCTCTCAGCGTGCAGTGAATGTCAGAGGGATGTGAGGAGAGTATTGCCTATTTGAATGCAGTGATCTCCTTCTACGGGGTCTATTTCATAGGTTCTCTGTTATCGGTCGTAGAGATTCATCTCTTACCTCCCTTTTCAGATCGACGATATACTCTTATATATACCATTACCTCTGCTGATTCTCGTTTCAGTACTGGTTTGGCTTTCTACAAACATGTAGATGAGTGTCCTGGGGTAAGTAAATCTTATTTTCTGTGACACTCTAAGCTATGGTTGGGCACTTTGTTTATAAAGTTCTAAATATATGTATTCAAACATTTATTTGCCTTGACTCAGAATGTTCAACTTTCCTTATTTTCAGACAGTCAGTTTCATATTTGGGATAATGCATTTGATTTAATCATTTTTTCTTACCTTCAAAAATTTGACTCTTCCCTGTGGGCTGTTAGGCTCCCGGGGGCTGAAAATGCTTCATTTTATTGCGTCATTCTTGGCGCGGACTTTTTTGGCGCAAAAAAAATCGTTTCCGTTTCCGGCGTCATACGTGTCGCCGGAAGTTGCGTCATTTTTTTACGTTATTTTGCGCCAAAAATGTCGGCGTTCCGGATGTGGCGTCATTTTGGCGCCAAAAAGCATTTAGGCGCCAAATAATGTGGGCGTCTTATTGGCGCGAAAAATATGGGCGTCGCTTTTGTCTCCACATTATTTAAGTCTCATTTTTCATTGCTTCTGGTTGCTAGAAGCTTGTTCTTTGGCATTTTTTCCCATTCCTGAAACTGTCATTTAAGGAATTTGATCAATTTTGCTTTATATATATGTTGTTTTTTCTCTTACATATTGCAAGATGTCTCACGTTGCATCTGAGTCAGAAGATACTACAGGAAAATCGCTGTCTAGTGCTGGATCTACCAAAGCTAAGTGTATCTGCTGTAAACTTTTGGTAGCTATTCCTCCAGCTGTTGTTTGTATTGATTGTCATGACAAACTTGTTAAAGCAGATAATATTTCCTTTAGTAAAGTACCATTGCCTGTTGCAGTTCCTTCAACATCTAAGGTGCAGAATGTTCCTGATAATATAAGAGATTTTGTTTCTGAATCCATAAAGAAGGCTATGTCTGTTATTTCTCCTTCTAGTAAACGTAAAAAATCTTTCTCCAACATAGGTGTGTCCGGTCCACGGCGTCATCCTTACTTGTGGGATATTCTCTTCCCCAACAGGAAATGGCAAAGAGCCCAGCAAAGCTGGTCACATGATCCCTCCTAGGCTCCGTCTACCCCAGTCATTCTCTTTGCCGTTGTACAGGCAACATCTCCACGGAGATGGCTTAGAGTTTTTTAGTGTTTAACTGTAGTTTTTATTATTCAATCAAGAGTTTGTTATTTTGAAATAGTGCTGGTATGTACTATTTACTCAGAAACAGAAAAGAGATGAAGATTTCTGTTTGTATGAGGAAAATGATTTTAGCAACCGTCACTAAAATCCATGGCTGTTCCACACAGGACTGTTGAGAGCAATTAACTTCAGTTGGGGGAACAGTGAGCAGTCTCTTGCTGCTTGAGGTATGACACATTCTAACAAGACGATGTAATGCTGGAAGCTGTCATTTTCCCTATGGGATCCGGTAAGCCATGTTTATCAAGATCGTAAATAAGGGCTTCACAAGGGCTTATTAAGACTGTAGACTTTTTCTGGGCTAAATCGATTCATTATTAACACATATTTAGCCTTGAGGAATCATTTATTCTGGGTATTTTGATATAATAATATCGGCAGGCACTGTTTTAGACACCTTATTCTTTAGGGGCTTTCCCAAATCATAGGCAGAGCCTCATTTTCGCGCCGGTGTTGCGCACTTGTTTTTGAGAGGCATGACATGCAGTCGCATGTGAGAGGAGCTCTGATACTTAGAAAAGACTTTCTGAAGGCGTCATTTGGTATCGTATTCCCCTTTGGGCTTGGTTGGGTCTCAGCAAAGCAGATACCAGGGACTGTAAAGGGGTTAAAGTTAAAAACGGCTCCGGTTCCGTTATTTTAAGGGTTAAAGCTTCCAAATTTGGTGTGCAATACTTTTAAGGCTTTAAGACACTGTGGTGAAAATTTGGTGAATTTTGAACAATTCCTTCATGTTTTTTCGCAATTGCAGTAATAAAGTGTGTTCAGTTTAAAATTTAAAG
>NW_026511132.1:7500-23655 GCF_027579735.1 Bombina bombina | reverse complement strand
AGAAGGATTGGAAAAAGGATTATCTGCAAGTTCCCTGAAGGGACAGATTTCCGCCTTGTCGGTGTTACTTCACAAAAAGCTGGCAGCTGTGCCAGATGTTCAAGCCTTTGTTCAGGCTCTGGTTAGAATCAAGCCTGTTTACAAACCTTTGACTCCTCCTTGGAGTCTCAATTTAGTTCTTTCAGTTCTTCAGGGGGTTCCGTTTGAACCCTTGCATTCCGTTGATATTAAATTATTATCTTGGAAAGTTTTGTTTTTGGTTGCAATTTCTTCTGCTAGAAGAGTTTCAGAATTATCTGCTCTGCAGTGTTCTCCTCCTTATCTGGTGTTCCATGCAGATAAGGTGGTTTTGCGTACTAAACCTGGTTTTCTTCCGAAAGTTGTTTCTAACAAAAACATTAACCAGGAGATTATCGTACCTTCTCTGTGTCCGAAACCAGTTTCAAAGAAGGAACGTTTGTTGCACAATTTGGATGTTGTTCGCGCTCTAAAATTCTATTTAGAAGCTACTAAGGATTTTAGACAAACATCTTCCTTGTTTGTTGTTTATTCCGGTAAAAGGAGAGGTCAAAAAGCAACTTCTACCTCTCTCTCTTTTTGGATTAAAAGCATCATCAGATTGGCTTACGAGACTGCCGGACGGCAGCCTCCCGAAAGAATCACAGCTCATTCCACTAGGGCTGTGGCTTCCACATGGGCCTTCAAGAACGAGGCTTCTGTTGATCAGATATGTAGGGCAGCGACTTGGTCTTCACTGCACACTTTTACCAAATTTTACAAGTTTGATACTTTTGCTTCTTCTGAGGCTATTTTTGGGAGAAAGGTTTTGCAAGCCGTGGTGCCTTCCATTTAGGTGACCTGATTTGCTCCCTCCCTTCATCCGTGTCCTAAAGCTTTGGTATTGGTTCCCACAAGTAAGGATGACGCCGTGGACCGGACACACCTATGTTGGAGAAAACAGAATTTATGTTTACCTGATAAATTACTTTCTCCAACGGTGTGTCCGGTCCACGGCCCGCCCTGGTTTTTTTAATCAGGTCTGATATTTTATTTTCTTTAACTACAGTCACCACGGTACCATATGGTTTCTCCTATGCAAATATTCCTCCTTAACGTCGGTCGAATGACTGGGGTAGGCGGAGCCTAGGAGGGATCATGTGACCAGCTTTGCTGGGCTCTTTGCCATTTCCTGTTGGGGAAGAGAATATCCCACAAGTAAGGATGACGCCGTGGACCGGACACACCGTTGGAGAAAGTAATTTATCAGGTAAACATAAATTCTGTTTTTCTTTCATGATTCAGATAGAGAATACAATTTTAAACATTTCAATTTACTTCTCTTATCTATTTTGCTTCATTCTTTAGGTATCATTTGTTGAAGAAATAGCAATGCGCATGAGTGAGCCAATAACACAAGGCATCTATGTGCTGCCACCAATCAGCAGCTCCTGAGCCTATTTATATATGCTTTTCAATAAAGTATAGCAATAGAATGAAGCAAATTAGATATTTTGGGAAGTTGTTCAAAATTGCATGCTCTTTCTGAATCATGAAAGAACAAAATGTGGGTTTCATGTCCCTTTAAAATGACAAGCCCTGTCTGAATCATGAATTTTGACTTTGCTTTCCTTTTAAGATGAGCACTGAAAACCTGTTTTTAATCTGTCCATTTTGAATGTTTTACCTCCAACAAGATGTGGATCACACCTTGATTCTTGCCTATAAGTAGAAGTGATGGAGAGTTTTAGAAAAGGTGGGTTGAAGGGTCTTGTCTTTTCTGGTATGGGAATAATGCAGTGTCCTCCCCAGGATCCTTTTTGGGGGTGCACCACCTGGCTGATTTTACTGACCACCTGGCTAAAATGTTAGCCAATATTAAGCTATTGTTAGTTCATATTAAAAATGTTAAATTTTTATTGCCCAAACTATCATTAAATACATTTATGTGCATAGCAGAAAATGATATAATAGAAAATATTACATTGCTCCAACCCCGCTACTTGATAATGCTTTTCTGTGGACAACACTGTTTTGTAGAAACACTAAAATATTTATTTGCATTTTTCTGCCATTTAGGATCCCATCAGATGCTGTTGCTTGCAGTGTTTGCCACTCCGCTCACTGACCTTTCTACTGACTTCTCTAAATTTCAAGAAATGATTGAAACTACGTTAGACATGGACCAGGTAGGCACTTAATATATTTGATTCTATACATTTCAGTTGTTCTCTTCATTACATTTCTATGTATGGCCTTATTAGTGGCTTTATTTTTAGTTATTTATTTTTTATTTTTTTTAACAATTTTCTTTTACAAAGATATGACGAGTCCACGGATTTCATCCTTACTTGTGGGATATTAACCTCCTGCTAACAGGAAGTGGCAAAGAGCACCACAGCAGAGCTGTATATATAGCCCTTCCCCTCCACCTCCAGTCATTCTCTTTGCCTGTGTTATACTAGGAAGACATGGTAAAGTGAGGTGTTAGTTTTAGTTTCTTCAATCATGAAGTTTTTTATTTTAAATGGTACCGGTGTGCTGACTGCGTGGAGTTTGAACGCTTGATTTTATCGAAGCAAGGATTCTCTGATTCGGTTATCAATTCTTTGATACAGGCTAGAAAGCCTGTCACTAGAAAAATCTATCAAGATATGGCGTAAATATCTTTATTGGTTTGAATCCAAGGGTTACTCATGGAGTAAAGTTAGGATTCCTAGGATTCTGTCTTTTCTCCAAGAAGGATTGGAGAAAAGGGTTATCAGCGAGTTCCTTAAAGGGACAAATTTCAGCTTTGTCAATTCTGTTTCACAAACGTTTGGCAAATGTACCAGATGTTCAGTCTTTTTTGTCAGGCTCTGTCTAGAATTAAGCCTGTATTTAGACCTATTACTCCTCCCTGGAGTTTGAATTTAGTTCTTCGACTTCTTCAAGGGGTTCCGTTTGAACCTATGCATTCCATAGATTTTAAACTGTTATCTTGGAAAGTTTTGTTTTTGGTTGCTATTTCTTCTGCTCGAAGAGTTTCTGAGCTTTCAGCATTACAGTGTGATTCGCCTTATCTCATATTTCATTCTGATAAGGTGGTTTTACGTACCAAACCTGGTTTTCTTCCTAAGGTTGTTTCAAATAAGAATATTAATCAGGAAATTGTTGTTCCTTCCTTGTGTCCTAATCCTCCTTCTGAGAAGGGAGCGTCTGTTACATAACTTGGACGTGGTCCGTGCCTTAAAGTTTTACTTACAGGCAACTAAGCATTTCCGTCAATCATCTTCATTATTTATTCTGGAAAGCGTAGGGGTCAGAAAGCTACGGCTACCTCTTTCTTTTTGGCTGAGAAGTATCATCCGCCTGGCATATGAGACTGCTGGACAGCAGCCTCCTGAAAGAATTACGGCTCATTCTACTAGGGCTGTGGCTTCCACATGGGCTTTTAAAAACGATGCATGTGTTGAACAGATTTGTAAGGCTGCGACTTGGTCGTCCCTTCACACTTTTTCCAAATTTTCCAAATTTGATACTTTTGCTTCTTCTGAGGCTATCTTTGGGAGAAAGGTTCTTCAAGCATTGGTGCCTTCCGTTTAGGTTCCTGTCTTGTCCCTCCCTTTCATCCATGTCCTATTGCTTTTGTATTGGTTTCCCACAAGTAAGGATGAAATCCGTGGACTCGTCATATCTTTGTAAAAGAAAAGTAAATTTATGCTTACCTGATAAATAAATTTCTTTTACGATATGACGAGTACACGGCCCACCCTGTTATTTTAAGACAGATTTATTTTATTTTTTGTAAACTTCAGTCACCGTTGCACCTTTTTAGCCTTTCCTTTTCTCTTCCTATAACCTTCGGCCGAATGACTGGAGGTGGAGGGGAAGGGGTGGGGCTATATATACAGCTCTGCTGTGGTGCTCTTTGCCACGTCCTGTTAGCAGAAGGTTAATATCCCACAAGTAAGGATGAAATCTGTGGACTCGTCATATCGTAAAAGAAATGAATTTATCAGGTAAGCATAAATTTACTTTTTTTGATTCCATATGTCTGTTGTTCTGTTCATCATTATACAGTATTTTGTATGTATTGACTTTATCTGTGCATTTTTTAATTACAGTAAATCTGCAAATGTATTTACCCGTTTATAAACAGAAACTCCCCACAAATGTTAGGAATAAAATATTTCTTACTCTAGAATATCCCAATGCAGAGCTAAGTTTGAGACCTCTGTCCTAATCATGAAATTTCATTTGGTTTTATTATTGTCTTGCTGTGGTTGGAGGGAACTAATTGGAGCAGTGTCAAAGATTTGCTTAGATTAGTGGAATATAATCTCTGGCCTTTAAACTTTTTTTTCCTCTTTAATTTCACAGTTCTTTAATAAAGCTGTATGATAGAAGAGCAATTATACATTTGAATAGCACTTTCTGTAATCTGCACATGCTAACATTAAGAGGATATAAAACCCCAACATTGTCTTTTGTAAATCAGACAGAGCATACAATTTAAAAAAAAGTTTCCATTGTTCTGCTATTGTCAAATTTGATTAGTTCCCATGATATTTTTTGTTGAAGATACCTAGGTAGGCATCTGGAGCACTACATGGCAGGAAATAGTGCTGCTATATAGTGCTCTTGCAAATTGATAAGATTATTGCTAAAATGCTGTCATATAGTGCTCCAGAAATGGGCAGGCTCTTACACATCCGCACCTACGTTTCAACAAAACAATTCCAAGAGAATGAAGAAAAATGAATAGAAGTAAATTAGAAAGTTGTTTGAAATCATATGCTCTATGTGAATTATGGAAGAACATTTTTGGGGTTTCATGTCCCTTTTTAAGGTAGAGCAAAATAATTCTCAAAATATGAAAATATTGCAATCGGATAACTTTTTAAAACTCTTTTGCAAACCTCACACACACAAAGTAGGAATCAAAACATTTCCTTTAAATGTATCTATGTTCCAGACAGGAAGTTCAGTTTCAAACCTACATTACATGTTTAAAATTCATTTTTTAAATATTTGGATTCTTGCATTTTCCACCCCCCCCCCCATTTATTTTTTTGTTGTTGTTTTATTTTGTATTAATGATTTGTTTGATCTTTTAATAATTCTGTTGATAATGCATGAAATATGGCAACATGCTATTTAGGGCTGTTTTATTGCTTCATTTCAGATCACTTGCTTTTGGTGCCATGAATAGAGCATAAAACCCTTGATCTGCACAAAAGACTGTAATGTGAATAGGTTATTAAAAATTGCAGTGGGGTGAAACATTCTAGTTAAAATTATACTTTCTCCTGTTAAGTGTGATCAGTCCACGGGTCATCATTACTTCTGGGATATTACTCCTCCCCAACAGGAAGTGCAAGAGGATTCACCCAGCAGAGCTGCCATATAGCTCCTCCCCTCTACGTCACCTCCAGTCATTCTCTTGCACCCAACGACTAGATAGGATGTGT
Source organism: Bombina bombina (assembly GCF_027579735.1). Lineage (NCBI taxonomy): Eukaryota > Metazoa > Chordata > Amphibia > Anura > Bombinatoridae > Bombina > Bombina bombina. The sequence goes on along the minus strand of NW_026511132.1, from coordinate 18,205 downwards.
GAGAGGACTGTGGTGATTATACTTAGTTTTATACCTTCAATCAAAAGTTTGTTATTTTATAATAGCACCGGAGTGTGTTATTCCTTCTCTGGTAGAATTTGAAGAAGAATCTACCTGAGTTTTTACTATGATTTTAGCCGGAGTAGTTAAGATCATATTGCTGTTTCTCGGCCATCTGAGGAGAGGTAAACTTCAGATCAGGGGACAGCGGGCAGATTAATCTGCAAAGAGGTATGTAGCAGCTTATTATTTTCTGACAATGGAATTGATGAGAAAATTTTGCCATACCGATATAATGTAAACTCAGCCTTAAATGCAGTAGCAGCAACTGGTATCAGGCTGTCATGTATGTATATTTTACACTTCAGTATTCTGGGGAATGGCACTTCACTGGAATTATACTGTGTGCATAAGACTTTAGCCTAATTTGCAGGGACTAGCAACAGGCTTTTTAATAACACTTAATTTATGTTAAACGTTTTTTGCTGGCATGTAAAATCGTTTCATTTTCTGAGGTACTGGGTGAATAAAATATTTTGGGCACTATTTTTTTCCACTTGGCAGTTGTTTTATTTAATTTATGACAGTTTACTGATCTCTCTCACTGTTGTGTGTGAGGGGGAGGGGCCTTTTTTGGCGCTTTTGCTACGCATCAAAAAATTCAGTCAGAAGCTCATTGTATTTCCTGCATGATCCGGTTCATCTCTACAGAACTCAGGGGTCTTCAAAACTTGTTTTGAGGGAGGTAATCACTCACAGCAGAGCTGTGAGATTGTAGTTGACTGTGATAAAAAACGTTTATTTCTGTAACTTTTTTTCTGCTATCAGGGCTAGTTATCCTTTGCTAATGGGAACAAGCCTTTGCTAAAATTGTGTTTTTTTACAAAGATTTGATGCTATAACCTTTCAGTTTATTAACTTTCAACTGTCATAACTCTTTCTGTGCTTCTTATAGGCACAGTACGTTTTCATATTATAGTAAATTACTTGAAAAGTATTTCCAAGTTGCTAGTTTATTTGCTAGTGTGTTAAACATGTCTGATTCAGAGGAAGACATCTGTGCTATATGTGCTAATGCCAAAGTGGAGCCCAATAGAAATTTATGTACTAACTGCATTGATGCTACTTTAAATAAAAGTCATTCTGTACAAATTGAACACATTTCACCAAACAACGAGGGGAGAGTTATGCCGACTAACTCGCCTCACGTGTCAGTACCTGCATCTCCCGCTCGGGAGGTGCGTGATATTGTGGCGCCGAGTACATCTGGGCGGCCATTACAAATCACATTACAGGATATGGCTACTGTTATGACTGAAGTTTTGGCTAAATTACCAGAACTAAGAGGTAAGCGTGATCACTCTGGGGTGAGAACAGAGTGCGCTGATAATGTTAGGGCCATGTCAGATACTGCGTCACAACTTGCAGAACATGAGGACGGAGAGCTTCATTCTGCGGCTGACGGTTCTGATCCAAACAGATTGGATTCAGATATTTCAAATTTTAAATTTAAGCTGGAAAACCTCTGTGTATTACTAGGGGAGGTGTTAGCGGCTCTGAATGATTGTAACACAGTTGCAATACCAGAGAAAATGTGTAGGTTGGATAAATATTTTGCGGTACCGTCGAGTACTGACGTTTTTCCTATACCTAAGAGACTTACTGAAATTGTTACTAAGGAGTGGGATAGACCCGGTGTGCCGTTCTCACCCCCTCCGATATTTAGAAAGATGTTTCCAATAGACACCACCACACGGGACTTATGGCAAACGGTCCCTAAGGTGGAGGGAGCAGTTTCTACTTTAGCTAAGCGTACCACTATCCCGGTGGAGGATAGCTGTGCCTTTTCAGATCCAATGGATAAAAAGTTAGAGGGTTACCTTAAGAAAATGTTTGTTCAACAAGGTTTTATATTGCAACCCCTTGCATGCATTGCGCCTGTCACGGCTGCAGCAGCGTTTTGGTTTGAGTCTCTGGAAGAGACACTTGAATCAGCTCCGTTAGATGAGATTACACACAAGCTTAAAGCTCTTAAGTTAGCTAACTCATTTATTTCAGATGCCGTAGTACATTTAACTAAGCTTACGGCTAAGAATTCCGGATTCGCCATTCAGGCGCGCAGAGCACTGTGGCTAAAATCCTGGTCAGCTGACGTTACTTCTAAGTCTAAATTACTTAATATACCTTTCAAAGGGCAGACCTTATTCGGGCCCGGATTGAAAGAGATTATTGCTGACATTACAGGAGGTAAAGGCCATGCCCTGCCTCAAGACAGAGCCAAACCTAAGGCTAGACAGTCTAATTTTCGTTCCTTTCGGAATTTCAAAGCAGGAGCAGCATCAACTTCCTCTGCTCCAAAACAAGAAGGATCTGTTGCTCGCTACAGACAAGGCTGGAGACCTAACCAGTCCTGGAACAAGGGCAAGCAGGCCAGGAAACCTGCTGCTGCCCCTAAAACAGTATGAATTGAGGGCCCCCGATCCGGGAACGGATCTAGTGGGGGGCAGACTTTCTCTCTTCGCCCAGGCTTGGGCAAGAGATGTCCAGGATCCCTGGGCGCTAGAGATAATATCTCAGGGATACCTTCTGGACTTCAAATACTCTCCCCCAAGAGAGAGATTTCATCTGTCAAGGTTATCAACAAACCAAATAAAGAAAGAGGCGTTTCTACGCTGCGTACAAGAGCTTTTATTAATGGGAGTAATCCATCCAGTTCCACGGTCGGAACAGGGACAAGGGTTTTACTCAAATCTGTTTGTGGTTCCCAAAAAAGAGGGAACTTTCAGGCCAATTCTGGATTTAAAGATCCTAAACAAATTCCTAAGAGTCCCATCGTTCAAAATGGAGACTATTCGGACAATTTTACCCATGATCCAAAAGGGTCAGTACATGACCACAGTGGATTTAAAAGATGCTTACCTTCACATACCGATCCACAAAGATCATTACCAGTATCTAAGGTTTGCCTTTCTAGACAGGCATTACCAGTTTGTAGCTCTTCCATTCGGATTGGCTACAGCTCCAAGAATCTTCACAAAGGTTCTGGGTGCTCTTCTGGCGGTACTAAGACCGCGAGGAATTTCGGTAGCTCCGTACCTAGACGACATTCTGATACAGGCTTCAAGCTTTCAAACTGCCAAGTCTCATACAGAGTTAGTACTGGCATTTCTAAGGTCGCATGGATGGAAGGTGAACGAAAAGAAGAGTTCTCTCTTTCCACTCACAAGAGTTCCCTTCCTGGGGACTCTTATAGATTCTGTAGAAATGAAAATTTACCTGACAGAAGACAGGTTAACAAAACTTCAAAGTGCATGCCGTGTCCTTCATTCCATTCAACACCCGTCAGTGGCTCAATGCATGGAGGTAATCGGCTTAATGGTAGCGGCAATGGACATAGTACCCTTTGCACGCCTACACCTCAGACCGCTGCAATTGTGCATGCTAAGTCAGTGGAATGGGGATTACTCAGACTTGTCCCCTTCTCTGAATCTGGATCAAGAGACCAGAAATTCTCTTCTATGGTGGCTTTCTCGGCCACACCTGTCCAGGGGGATGCCATTCAGCAGGCCAGACTGGACAATTGTAACAACAGACGCCAGCCTACTAGGTTGGGGCGCCGTCTGGAATTCTCTGAAGGCTCAGGGACAATGGAATCAGGAGGAGAGTCTCCTACCAATAAACATTCTGGAATTGAGAGCAGTTCTCAATGCCCTTCTGGCTTGGCCCCAGTTGACAACTCGGGGGTTCATCAGGTTTCAGTCGGACAACATCACGACTGTAGCTTACATCAACCATCAGGGAGGGACAAGAAGCTCCCTAGCAATGATGGAAGTATCAAAGATAATTCGCTGGGCAGAGTCTCACTCTTGCCACCTGTCAGCAATCCACATCCCGGGAGTGGAGAACTGGGAGGCGGATTTTTTAAGTCGTCAGACTTTTCATCCGGGGGAGTGGGAACTTCATCCGGAGGTCTTTGCCCAAATACTTCGACATTGGGGCAAACCAGAGATAGATCTCATGGCGTCTCGACAGAACGCCAAGCTTCCTCGTTACGGGTCCAGATCCAGGGATCCGGGAGCGGCCCTGATAGATGCCTTGACAGCACCTTGGACCTTCAGGATGGCTTATGTGTTTCCACCCTTCCCGATGCTTCCTCGATTGATTGCCAGAATCAAACAGGAGAGAGCATCAGTGATTCTAATAGCGCCTGCATGGCCACGCAGGACTTGGTATGCAGATCTGGTGGACTTGTCATCCTGTCCACCTTGGTCTCTACCTCTGAAACAGGACCTTCTGATACAGGGTCCTTTCAAACATCAAAATCTAACTTCTCTGAAGCTGACTGCTTGGAAATTGAACGCTTGATTTTATCAAAGCGTGGTTTTTCTGAGTCAGTTATTGATACCTTAATACAGGCTAGGAAGCCTGTTACCAGAAAGATTTACCATAAAATATGGCGTAAATACCTATATTGGTGCGAATCCAAAGGTTACTCTTGGAGTAAGGTTAGGATTCCTAGGATATTGTCTTTTCTACAAGAAGGTTTAGAAAAGGGTTTATCCGCTAGTTCCTTAAAGGGACAGATCTCAGCTCTGTCCATTCTGTTGCACAAACGTCTGTCAGAAGTTCCAGACGTTCAGGCTTTTTGTCAGGCTTTGGCCAGGATTAAGCCTGTGTTTAAAACTGTTGCTCCGCCATGGAGTTTAAACCTTGCTCTTAACGTTTTACAGGGCGTTCCGTTTGAACCCCTTCATTCCATTGATATAAAGTTGTTATCTTGGAAAGTTCTATTTCTAATGGCTATCTCCTCGGCTCGAAGAGTCTCTGAGTTATCAGCCTTACATTGTGATTCTCCTTATTTGATTTTTCACTCGGATAAGGTAGTTCTGCGTACTAAACCTGGGTTCTTACCTAAGGTAGTCACTAACAGGAATATCAATCAAGAGATTGTTGTTCCATCCTTGTGTCCAAATCCTTCTTCAAGGAAGGAACGACTTCTGCACAATCTGGATGTAGTTCGTGCCCTAAAATTTTATTTACAGGCAACTAAAGATTTTTGACAAACGTCTTCCCTGTTTGTCGTTTACTCTGGTCAGAGGAGATGTCAAAAAGCTTCTGCTACCTCTCTCTCTTTTTGGCTTCGTAGCATAATACGTTTAGCTTATGAGACTGCTGGACAGCAGCCTCCTGAAAGAATTACAGCTCATTCTACTAGAGCTGTGGCTTCCACTTGGGCCTTTAAGAATGAGGCCTCTGTTGAACAGATTTGCAAGGCTGCAACTTGGTCTTCGCTTCATACTTTTTCCAAATTTTACAAATTTGACACTTTTGCTTCTTCGGAGGCTATTTTTGGGAGAAAGGTTCTTCAGGCAGTGGTTCCTTCTGTATAAAGAGCCTGCCTGTCCCTCCCGTCATCCGTGTACTTTTGCTTTGGTATTGGTATCCCAGAAGTAATGATGACCCGTGGACTGATCACACTTAACAGGAGAAAACATAATTTATGCTTACCTGATAAATTCCTTTCTCCTGTAGTGTGATCAGTCCACGGCCCGCCCTGTTTTTTACGGCAGGTAAATATTTTTTAAATTATACTCCAGTCACCACTACACCCTTTGGCTTCTCCTTTCTCGTTGGTCCTTGGTCGAATGACTGGAGGTGACGTAGAGGGGAGGAGCTATATGGCAGCTCTGCTGGGTGAATCCTCTTGCACTTCCTGTTGGGGAGGAGTAATATCCCAGAAGTAATGATGACCCGTGGACTGATCACACTACAGGAGAAAGGAATTTATCAGGTAAGCATAAATTATGTTTTCATTATTCAGATAGGGCATGTCATTTTAAACAACTTTCCAATTTACTTTTATCAAATTTGCTTTGTTCTCCTGGTATTCTGTGTTGAAAACTAAACCTAGGTAGGCTCATATGCTAATTTCTAACCCTCCTTAGCTCAGTGTATTTTGACAGTTTCTTTCATGTAATTGGCAAGAGTCCATGAGCTAGTGACGTATGGGATGTACAATCCTACCAGGAGGGGCAAAGTTTCCCAAACCTCAAAATGCTTATAAATACACCCTTCACCACACCCACAACTTAGTTTTCTTCTACAAGATACGACGAGTCTACGGATTTCATCCTTGTGGGATGATATCCTCCTGTTAACAGGAAGTGGCAAAGAGCACCACAGCAGAGCTGTGTTATACTAGGAAGAGGTAAAGTGAGGTGTTAGTTTTAGTTTCTTCAATCAAGAAGTTTATTATTTTAAATGGTACCGATGAGTACTATTTTCTTCAGGGGGATATAGAAGAAGATTTCTGCCCTGAGGTTGATGATCTTAGCAGATGTAACTAGGATCCATGTTGGTTCCCACAGAGCTTCTGAAGGTAATACAAGAGACATCTTCAATGTGGAGAATGGTTTCATGCTACAAGCAGCATTGAGGTATGTGCAGCCCTTTATTTCTGAGGAGACTTGTTATATCAGAACTGGCTGACATTTATTTCCCTGCAAGGGAAGGGGTAAGCAGTAGACCTGTAAAACAAACGGTGTTACTGAGAAACCTGTGCTTAATTTTATTGATATATTGGGCCAAGCGTTATAATGGGCTTCACAGCATTATAAAGAGACACTGGGAGAGGCAGGAATATGCTTAACGGTTTTTATTGTTCAAATAGTTTGGCCGTATTTTGGGTGTACTTAGGGGGTTAAACAAATCCACATGGCTTATACTCTAAACCGCTTCACCATGAGGTTGTTCAGGCCTATACGATCATCGGCCATGATGGGCGGAGCTTATTTTCATGCGCTCAGACCCGCACTTTACTCTGACTGAGAAGGCATCAGGCATTAGTTCCGGTTGAGCCTAGACTGGTTTTCTGTTAACCGGATCGTTGTCGAGTCATTTTGAAGTACCCTGGGGGCAGGTAGGCGCAGGGGTTATATTTTCAAATCTAACATATTTGTGACTATAAATACCTTTTAGAGGTCAATTTCTCCCCTTACTTTTGGGGTGCAATAATTTTTGGAGCCATTGTTTAGGTGTAGTTAATTTTAAAGAGTAAATTAACGTTTTGAAGCAGTTTTGGAAAATCTGTGCGCTTTTTTTATTCCTTAAAGGCGCAGTACACGTTTCTCAAAAAATTGTTTAAATCAATAGTGTTTATCGACTATTGTGGTTATTACTAGTCTGTTCAATATGTCTGACATTGAGGAATCTCATTGTTCTATGTGTTTAGAAGCCATTGAACCCCCTCTTACATTGTGTACCTCTTGTACTGAAAGGGCCTTACATTGGAAAAAGCATATTTTAGGTAAAAAAAGTGTGCCTAAGGATGATTCTCAATCTGAAGAGAACCAGGATATGCCATCCATTTCTTCCCAAGTGTCACAACCTTTAATGCCCACACAAGCGACACCAAGTACCGCTAGTGCGTCTAATTCTTTTACTCTGCAGGAGATGGCTGCAGTTATGTCAACTACCCTGACAGAGGTATTAATTAAATTACCAGTGTTACAGGGTAAACGCAGTAGGTCAGGTATTAGTGTGAATACTGAATCCTCTGATGCTTTATTGGTTATTTCCGATGTACCCTCACAGTGCTCTGAGTTGGGGGTCAGGGAATTGCTGTCTGAGGGAGAACTTTCAGACTCAGAAAATGTGTTACCTCAGACAGATTTGGATGTAATTTCCTTCAAATGTAAGCTTGAACACCTCCGCCTTTTCGGGAGGTTTTAGCGACTCTGGATGATTGTGACCCTATTGTGATACCACCAGAGAAATTGTGTAAGATGGACAAATATCTAGAGGTACCTACTTACACTGATGTTTTTTCCGGTTCCTAAAAGAATTTCGGAAATTGTAAAAAAGGAATGGGATAGACCAGGCATACCGTTCTCTCCCCCTCCTAATTTTAAGAAAATGTTTCCCATATCAGACACCATTCGGGACTCTTGGCAAACGGTCCCTAAGGTGGAGGGAGCTATAGCTACCCTGGCTAAGAGTACAACTATACCTATTGAGGACAGTTGTGCTTTCAAAGACCCTATGGATAAAAAGTTAGAGGGTCTTCTAAAGAAATTATCTATTCATCAGGGTTTTCTTTTACAACCTACGGCTTGCATTGTTCCAGTTACTACTGCAGCAGCTTTTTGGTTTGATGCTCTAGAAGAGTCTCTGAAGGTTGAGACTCCATTAGATGACATTTAGGATAGAATTAAGGCTCTCAAGCTAGCTTATTCTTTTATTAAAGATGCCGCTTTTCAAATTGCTAAATTAGCTTCGAAAAATGCAGGATTTGCCATTTTAGCGCGATATGGCTCAAATCTTGGTCTGCTGATGTGTCATCAAAATCTAAGCTTTTAGCCATTCCTTTTAAGGGTAAGACTCTATTCAGGCCTGAATTGAAGGAAATCATTTCTGACATTACTGGAGGTAAAGGCCATGCCCTACCTCAGGATAAGTCGGTTAAGATGAGGGGTAAACAAAAAAATAATTTTCGTTTCTTTCGAAACTTTAAAGGAGGACCCTCTGCTTCCTCTTACTCCACAAAGCAGGAAGGGAATTTTGCTCAATCCAAGTCAGTCTGGAGACCCAACCAGGCTTGGAATAAAGGTTAACAATCCAAGAAGTCCGCTGCTGCTACAAAGACAGCATGAAGGGGCGGCCCCCGATCTGGGACCGGATCTAGTAGGGGTCAGTCTTTCTTTCTTTACTCAGGCTTGGGCAAGAGATGTTCAGGACCCCTGGGCACTGGAAATCGTGACCCACGGGTATCAACTGGAATTCAAGGATTTTCTCCCAAGAGGGAGGTTTCATCTTTCACGATTTGTAGACCAGCTAAAAAGAGAGGCGTTCTTACGCTGAGTAAAAGACCTCTCTACCATGGGAGTAATTTGCCCCATTTCAAAACTGGAACAGGGGCAGGGGTTTTACTCAAATCTATTTGTGGTTCCCAAAAAAGAAGGAACTTTCAGACCCATTTTAGATCTCAAGTGTCTAAACAAGTTTCTCAGAGTTCCATCATTCAAGATGTAGACTATACGAACAATATTACCTATGATCCAGGAGGGTCAATATATGACTACCGTGGACTTGAAGGATGCATACCTTCCTATTCACAAGGATCATCATCCGTTCCTAAGGTTTTCCTTTCTGGACAAACATTATCAGTTCGTGGCTCTTCCTTTCGGGTTGGCCACAGCACCCAGGATCTTCACAAAGGTTCTAGGGTCACTTCTGGCAGTTCTCAGACCGGGGGGCATAGCAGTGGCGCCTTATCTGGACGATATTCTGATCCAGGCGTCAACTTATCAACTGACAAAATCTCACACAGACAGTGTTGTGTTTTCTGAGAACTCACGCCTGGAAGGTGAACATAGAACTAGTTCCAAAATCAAGGGTTCCCTTCTTGGGAACTCTGATAGACTCGGTAGACATGAAAATATTTCTGACGGAGGTCAGAAAAACAAAGATTCTAAATACTTGCCGAGCACTTCAGTCCATTCCTCGGCCATCAGTGGCTCAGTGTATGGAGGTCATTGGATTAATGGTAGCGGCAATGGACATCATTCTGTTTGCTCGCTTTCATCTCAGACCACAGTAGCTGTGCATGCTCGGACAGTGGAATGGGGACTATGCAAATTTATCTCCTCGGATAAATCTGGATCAAGAGACCAGAGACTCTCTTCTTTGGTGGTTGTCGCCGGATCATCTGTCCCAGGGGACTTGTTTCCGCAGACCCTCGTGGGTGATAGTGACAAAGGACGCCAGCCTACTGGGCTGGGGTGCAGTCTGGAATTCCCTGAAGGCTCAGGGTGTTTGTAGAGAGTGGAGTCTCTACTTCCAATCAATATTCTGGAACTGAGAGCAATATTCAATGCGCTTCAGGCGTGGCCTCAGTTGACTTCGGCCAAATTCATCAGATTCCAGTCGGAAAATATCACGACTGTGGCGAATATCAATCATCAGGGAGGAACAAGGAGTTCCTTAGCGATGATAGAAGTATCCAAGATAATCCGATGGGCGGAGGCCCTCTCTTGCTATCTATCAGCAATCTACATCCCAGGAGTAGATAACTGGGAAGCGGATTTTCTAAGTCTTGAGACTTTTCATCCGGGGGAGTCGGAACTCCCCGGAGGTGTTTGCCCCATTGACTCGCCAATGGGGCACACCGGAATTAGACCTGATGGCATCTCGTCAGAATGCCAAGCTTCCACGTTATGGATCCAGGTTGAGGGATCCTCAGGCCGAACTGATAGATGCCTTGGCAGTACCTTGGTCGTTCAGCCTAGCTTATGTGTTTCCACCGTTTCCTCTCCTTCCACGCGTGATTGCTCGGATCAAACAGGAGAGAGCTTCAGTAATCCTGATAGCGCTTGCGTGGCCACGCAGGACTTGGTATGCAGATCTAGTGGACATGTCCTCTCTGCCACCATGGAAACTTCCTTTGAGACAGGACCTGCTCATTCAAGGTCCTTTCCTGCATCCAAATCTACATTCTGTGCAGCTGACTGAGGGTTGAGATTCAACCCTTGATTTTATCTAAGCAGGGTTTCTCTGATTCGGTCATCAATACTTTGATACAGGCTCGTAAGCCTGTTACTAGAAAAATCTATCATAAGATATGGCGTAAATATCTTTATTGTTGTGAATCCCAGGGTTACTCATGGAGTAAAGTTAGGATTCCCAAGATTCTGTCTTTTCTCCAAGA
>NW_026511131.1:0-44298 GCF_027579735.1 Bombina bombina | reverse complement strand
ACTCTGCTTGCTTAACCCTTGTACTGCTGGATTGCTATATCATTACTGAACTCTGCCTGTCTGACCACTCTGCTTGCTTAAACCTTGTACTGCTGGATTGCCATATCGTTACTGAACTCTGCCTGTCTGACCACTCTGCCTGCTTAACCCTTGTATTGCTGGATTGCCATATCATTACTGAACTCTGCCTGTCTGACCACTCTGCTTGCTTAACCCTTGTACTGCTGGATTGCCATATTGTTACTGAACTCTGCCTGTCTGACCACTCTGCTTGCTTAACCCTTGTACTGCTGGATTGCCATATTGTTACTGAACTCTGCCTGTTTGACCACTCTGCTTGCTTAACCCTTGTATTGCTGGATTGCCATATTGTTACTTAACTCTGCCTGTCTGATCACTCTACGTGCTTAACCTTTGTACTGCTGGATTGCCATATCATTACTGATCTCTGCCTGTCTGACCACACTGCTTGCTTAACCCTTGTACTGCTGGATTGCCATATAGTTACTGAACTCTGCCTGTCTGACCACTCTGCTTGCTTAAACCTTGTACTGCTGGATTGCCATATCATTACTGAACTCTGCCTGTCTGACCACTCTGCTTGCTTAACCCTTGTACTGCTGGATTGCCATATCATTACTGAACTCTGCCTGTCTGACCACTCTGCTTGCTTAACCCTTGTACTGCTGGATTGCCATATCGTTACTGAACTCTGCCTGTCTGACCACTCTGCTTGCTTAACCCTTGTACTGCTGGATTGCCATATCGTTACTGAACTTTGCCTGTCTGACCACTCTGCTTGCTTAACCCTTGTACTGCTGGATTGCCATATCATTACTGAACTCTGCCTGTCTGACCTCTCTCCTTGCTTAACCCTTGCACTGCTGGATTGCCATATCATTACTGAACTCTGCCTGTCTGACCACTCTCCTTGCTTAACCCTTGTACTGCTGGATTGCCATATCGTTACTGAACTCTGCCTGTCTGATCACTCTACTTGCTTAACCCTTGCACTGCTGGATTGCCATATCATTACTCAACTCTGACTGTCTGACCACTCTGCTTGCTTAACCCTTGTACTGCTGGATTGCCATATCGTTACTAAACTCTGCTTTTCTGACCACTCTGCCTGCTTAACCCTTGTACTGCTGGATTGCCATATCATTATTAAATTCTGCCTGTCTGACCACTCTGCTTGCTTAACCCTTGTACTGCTGAATTGCTATATCATTACTGAACTCTGCCTGTCTGACCATTCTATTGGTTTACCCCTGAACTGTTATACTGCTGAATTGTCTTCCTGTTGCTGGACTCTGCCTGTCTTGACCATTCTCTGCCTTCATCTTATTGCCGTGAAGGACTACAGTGAGTACTGCTTACCTCATTTCATAAACTCACTCTGTTCTGGGATATTTCCTTTCCTTCCACTTGAGGCTGGGCTAAGAAGACAAGTTTGGTCTGATATCCCATGAGTATTACAGCTATTACAAGTGAAGGCTAAGAGGCCCATTTATCAAGCTCCGGAGCTTGAGGGCCCGTGTTTCTAGCAAGTATTCAGACTCGCCAGAAACACGCTGCTCCATAACCTGTCCGCCTGCTCTGATGAGGCGGACAGAGAACGCCACAATTCAACCTGATCAAATGTGACCGGGTTTATTGACACCCCTGATTGGCCGCAAGTCTACAGGGGGCGGCGTTGCACCAGCAGCTCACAAGAGCTGCTGGTGCAATCCTGAATATGAAGAGCGTATTGCTCTCCGCATTCAGCGATGTCTGTCGGACCTGATCCGCAGTGTCAGATCAGGTCCGACAGACCTTTAATAAATAGGCCTCTTAATAACCAGAGCATTTTATTGCATCTGGAACCGCTTTAGCCCAATACTTTTAATGGATAGCGCAAGCAGATCTATTCACATTTCATTCCAGTTAAGTACTGAACTTGAGCACAGGTCAAAAAGAAACTGTAAAGTAAACATTTTTATCAATAGTAAAGTACAGAGTTACATAAAGATCTCCAGTACTTGCTCACTTTCTGCTTACTGCAACCTCAGCTTACCGCAACCTCATTTTAGCGTACACCCATTTTACCATACCCTTGACCCTAAACTTACGTACCCTTGGCTTAGAGCACCATCAGATTAGTGTACCCTTGGTTTAGCGTACCATCAGATTAGTGTATCCTTGGCTTAGCATATCATCAGATTAGTGTACCCTTGGCTTAGCATACCATCAGATTAGTGTACCCTTGGCTTAGCATACCATCAGATTAGTGTACCCTTGGTTTAGCGTACCATCAGATTAGTGTACCCTTGGCTTAGCATATCATCAGATTAGTGTACCCTTGGCTTAGCATACCATCAGATTACCGTACCTTTGGCTTAGAGCACTCTTAGCTTAGTGTACCATCAGATTAGTGTACCTTTGCCTTAGAGCACCCTTGGTTTAGCATACCATCAGATTAGCGTACCTTTAGCTTAGAGCAGCCTTGGCTTAGAGCACCCTTGCTTTACATACCCTTAGAGCACCCTTGGTTTACATACCCTTATAGCACCCTCAGTTTACATACCCTTAGAGCACCCTCGGTTTACATACCCTTAGAGCACCCTTGGTTTACATACCCTTAGAGCACCCTCGGTTTACATACCCTTAGAGCACCCTCGGATTACATACCCTTAGAGCACCCTCAGTTTACATACCCTTAGAGCAACCTCAGTTTACATACCCTTAGAGCACCCTAGGTTTACATACCCTTAGAGCACCCTCAGTTTACATACTCTTAGAGCACCCTCGGTTTACATACCCTTAGAGCACCCTCAGTTTACATACCCTTAGAGCACCCTTGGTTTACATACCCTTAGAGCAACCTCAGTTTACATACCCTTAGAGCACCCTAGGTTTACATACCCTTAGAGCACCCTAGGTTTACATACCCTTAGAGCAACCTCAGTTTACATACCCTTAGAGCACCCTAGGTTTACATACCCTTATAGCACCCTCGGTTTACATACCATTAGAGCACCCTCGGTTTACATACCCTTAGAGCATCCTAGGTTTACATACCCTTAGAGCACCCTCGGTTTACATATCCTTAGAGCAACCTCAGTTTACATACCCTTAGAGCACCCTAGGTTTACATACCCTTAGAGCACCCTCAGTTTACATACCCTTAGAGCAACCTCAGTTTACATACCCTTAGAGCACCCTAGGTTTACATACCCTTAGAGCACCCTAGGTTTACATACCCTTAGAGCAACCTCGTTTACATACCCTTAGAGCACCCTCGGTTTACATACCCTTAGAACACCCTTGGTTTACATACCCTTAGAGCAACCTCACTTTACATACCCTTAGAGCACCATAGGTTTACATACCCTTATAGCACACTCGGTTTACATACCCTTAGAGCACCCTAGGTTTACATACCCTTAGAGCACCCTTGGTTTACATACCCTTATAGCACCCTCGGTTTACATACCCTTAGAGCACCCTAGGTTTACATACCCTTAGAGCACCCTTGGTTTACATACCCTTATAGCACCCTCGGTTTACATACCCTTAGAGCACCCATGGTTTACATACCCTTAGAGCACCCTAGGTTTACATACCCTTAGAGCACCCTAGGTTTACATGCTCTTAGAGCACCCTAGGTTTACATACTCTTAGAGCACCCTAGGTATACATACCCTTAGAGCACCCTAGGTTTACATACCCTTAGAGCACCCTAGGTTTACATACCCTTAGAGCACCCTCGGTTTACATACCCTTAGAGCACCCTAGGTTTACATACCCTTAGAGCACCCTATGTTTACATGCTCTTAGAGCATCCTAGGTTTACATACTCTTAAAGGAACATTAGTTTACATACCCTTAGAGCACCCTAGGTTTACATACCCTTAGAGCACCCTATGTTTACATGCTCTTAGAGCATCCTAGGTTTACATACTCTTAAAGGAACATTAGTTTACATACCCTTAGAGCACCCTAGGTTTACATACCCTTAGAGCACCCTATGTTTACATGCTCTTAGAGCATCCTAGGTTTACATACTCTTAAAGGAACATTAGTTTACATACCCTTAGAGCACCCTAGGTTTACATACCCTTAGAGCACCCTCGGTTTACATACCCTTAGAGCACCCTCGGTTTACATACCCTTAGAGCACCCTAGGTTTACATACCCTTAGAGCACCCTAGGTTTACATACCCTTAGAGCACCCTAGGTTTACATACTCTTAGAGTACCCTCAGTTTACATACCCTTATAGCACCCTCAGTTTACATACCCTTATAGCACCCTCGGTTTACATACCCTTAGAGCAACCTCTGTTTACATACCCTTAGAACACCCGCGGATTACATACCCTTAGAGCACCCTCGGATTACATACCCTTAGAGCACCCTCGGATTACATACCCTTAGAGCACCCTCGGTTTACATACCCTTAGAGCACCCTCGGTTTACATACCCTTAGAGCACCCTCGGTTTACATACCCTTAGAGCAACCTCAGTTTACATACCCTTAGGGCACCCTCAGTTTACATACCCTTGAGCACCCTCGGATTACATACCCTTAGAGCACCCTAGGTTTACATACCCTTAGAGCACCCTAGGTTTACATACCCTTAGAGCACCCTAGGTTTACATACACTTAGAGCACCCTAGGTTTACATACCCTTAGAGCACCCTCGGATTACATACCCTTAGAGCACCCTCGGTTTACATACCCTTAGAGCAACCTCAGTTTACATACCCTTAGAGCACCCTCGGATTACATACCCTTAGAGCAACCTCAGTTTACATACCCTTAGAGCACCCTCGGATTACATACCCTTAGAGCAACCTCGGATTACATACCCTTATAGCACCCTCGGTTTACATACCCTTAGAGCACCCTCGGTTTACATACCCTTAGAGCAACCTCAGTTTACATACCCTTAGAGCAACCTCAGTTTACATACCCTTAGAGCACCCTTGGTTTACATACCCTTAGAGCACCCTCAGTTTACATACCCTTACAGCACCCTCGGTTTACATACCCTTAGAGCAACCTCGGTTTACATACCCTTAGAGCACCCTCGGATTACATACCCTTACAGCACCCTCGATTTACATACCCTTAGAGCAACCTCGGTTTACATACCCTTAGAGCACCCTCAGATTACATACTCTTAGAGCAACCTCAGTTTACATACCCTTAGGGCACCCTCAGTTTACATACCCTTAGAGCACCCTCGGATTACATACCCTTAGAGCACCCTAGGTTTACATACTCTTAGAGCACCCTAGGTTTACATACTCTTAGAGCACCCTAGGTTTACATACCCTTAGAGCACCCTAGGTTTACATACCCTTAGAGCACCCTAGGTTTACATACCCTTAGAGCACCCTAGGTTTACATACCCTTAGAGCACCCTAGGTTTACATACCCTTAGAACACCCTAGGTTTACATACCCTTAGAGCACCCTCGGTTTACATACCCTTAGAGCACCCTAGGTTTACATACCCTTAGAGCACCCTAGGTTTACATACCCTTAGAGCACCCTAGGTTTACATACTCTTAGAGCACCCTAGGTTTACATACCCTTATAGCACCCTCAGTTTACATACCCTTAGAGTACCCTCGGTTTACATACCCTTAGAGCAATCTCGGTTAACATACCCTTAGAGCACCCTCGGATTACATACCCTTTGAGCACCCTCGGATTACATACCCTTAGAGCACCCTCGGATTACATACCCTTAGAGCATCCTCGGTTTACATACCCTTAGAGCAACCTCAGTTTACATACCCTTAGGGCACCCTCAGTTTACATACCCTTAGCGCACCCTCGGATTACATACCCTTAGAGCACCCTCTCTTTACATACCCTTAGAGCACCCTCGGTTTACATACCCTTAGAGCACCCTAGGTTTACATACCCTTAGAGCACCCTAGGTTTACATACCCTTAGAGCACCCTAGGTTTACATACTCTTAGAGCCCCCTAGGTTTACATACCCTTAGAGCACCCTCGGATTACATACCCTTACAGCACCCTCGGTTTACATACCCTTAGAGCACCCTCGGATTACATACCCTTAGAGCAACCTCGGTTTACATACCCTTATAGCACCCTCGGTTTACATACCCTTAGAGCACCCTCGGTTTACATACCCTTAGAGCAACCTCAGTTTACATACCCTTAGAGCAACCTCAGTTTACATACCCTTAGAGCAACCTCAGTTTACATACCCTTAGAGCACCCTTGGTTTACATACCCTTAGAGCACCCTCAGTTTACATACCCTTACAGCACCCTCGGTTTACATACCCTTAGAGCAACCTCGGTTTACATACCCTTAGAGCACCCTCGGATTACATACCCTTACAGCACCCTCGGTTTACATACCCTTAGAGCAACCTCGGTTTACATACCCTTAGAGCACCCTCAGATTACATACTCTTAGAGCAACCTCAGTTTACATACCCTTAGGGCACCCTCAGTTTACATACCCTTAGAGCACCCTCGGATTACATACCCTTAGAGCACTCTAGGTTTACATACTCTTAGAGCACCCTAGGTTTACATACTCTTAGAGCACCCTAGGTTTACATACCCTTAGAGCACCCTAGGTTTACATACCCTTAGAGCACCCTAGGTTTACATACCCTTAGAGCACCCTAGGTTTACATACCCTTAGAGCACCCTAGGTTTACATACCCTTAGAGTTTACATACCCTTAGAACACCCTAGGTTTACATACCCTTAGAGCACCCTCGGTTTACATACCCTTAGAGCACCCTAGGTTTACATACCCTTAGAGCACCCTAGGTTTACATACCCTTAGAGCACCCTAGGTTTACATACCCTTAGAGCACCCTAGGTTTACATACCCTTATAGCACCCTCAGTTTACATACCCTTAGAGTACCCTCGGTTTACATACCCTTAGAGCAACCTCGGTTTACATACCCTTAGAGCACCCTCGGATTACATACCCTTAGAGCACCCTCGGATTACATACCCTTAGAGCACCCTCGGATTACATACCCTTACAGCATCCTCGGTTTACATACCCTTAGAGCAACCTCAGTTTACATACCCTTAGGGCACCCTCAGTTTACATACCCTTAGCGCACCCTCGGATTACATACCCTTAGAGCACCCTCGGATTACATACCCTTACAGCACCCTCGGTTTACATACCCTTAGAGCAACCTCAGTTTACATACCCTTAGAGCACCCTCGGATTACATAACCTTAGAGCAACCTCAGTTTACATACCCTTTAGAGCACCCTCGGATTACATACCCTTAGAGCAACCTCAGTTTACATACCCTTAGAGCACCCTCGGATTACATACCCTTACAGCACCCTCGGTTTACATACCCTTAGAGCACCCTCGGATTACATACCCTTAGAGCAACCTCGGTTTACATACCCTTAGAGCACCCTCGGTTTACATACCCTTAGAGCACCCTCGGTTTACATACCCTTAGAGCAACCTCAGTTTACATACCCTTAGAGCAACCTCAGTTTACATACCCTTAGAGCAACCTCAGTTTACATACCCTTAGAGCACCCTTGGTTTACATACCCTTAGAGCACCCTCAGTTTACATACCCTTACAGCACCCTCGGTTTACATACCCTTAGAGCAACCTCGGTTTACATACCCTTAGAGCACCCTCGGATTACATACCCTTACAGCACCCTCGGTTTACATACCCTTAGAGCAACCTCGGTTTACATACCCTTAGAGCACCCTCAGATTACATACTCTTAGAGCAACCTCAGTTTACATACCCTTAGGGCACCCTCAGTTTACATACCCTTAGAGCACCCTCGGATTACATACCCTTAGAGCACTCTAGGTTTACATACTCTTAGAGCACCCTAGGTTTACATACTCTTAGAGCACCCTAGGTTTACATACCCTTAGAGCACCCTAGGTTTACATACCCTTAGAGCACCCTAGGTTTACATACCCTTAGAGCACCCTAGGTTTACATACCCTTAGAGCACCCTAGGTTTACATACCCTTAGAGTTTACATACCCTTAGAACACCCTAGGTTTACATACCCTTAGAGCACCCTCGGTTTACATACCCTTAGAGCACCCTAGGTTTACATACCCTTAGAGCACCCTAGGTTTACATACCCTTAGAGCACCCTAGGTTTACATACTCTTAGAGCACCCTAGGTTTACATACCCTTATAGCACCCTCAGTTTACATACCCTTAGAGTACCCTCGGTTTACATACCCTTAGAGCAACCTCGGTTTACATACCCTTAGAGCACCCTCGGATTACATACCCTTAGAGCACCCTCGGATTACATACCCTTAGAGCACCCTCGGATTACATACCCTTACAGCATCCTCGGTTTACATACCCTTAGAGCAACCTCAGTTTACATACCCTTAGGGCACCCTCAGTTTACATACCCTTAGCGCACCCTCGGATTACATACCCTTAGAGCACCCTCGGATTACATACCCTTACAGCACCCTCGGTTTACATACCCTTAGAGCAACCTCAGTTTACATACCCTTAGAGCACCCTCGGATTACATAACCTTAGAGCAACCTCAGTTTACATACCCTTTAGAGCACCCTCGGATTACATACCCTTAGAGCAACCTCAGTTTACATACCCTTATAGCACCCTTGGTTTACATACCCTTAGAGCACCCTCTGTTTACATACCCTTAGTGCAACCTCAGTTTACATATCCTTAGAGCAACCTCAGTTAGAGCAACCTCAGTTTACATACCCTTAGAGCACCCTTGGTTTACATACCCTTAGAGCACCCTCGGATTACATACCCTTACAGCACCCTCGGTTTACATACCCTTAGAGCCACCTCGGTTTACATACCCTTAGAGCACCCTCGGATTATATACCCTTAGAGCAACCTCAGTTTACATACCCTTAGAGCACCCTCGGTTTACATACCCTTATAGCACCCTCGGATTACATACCCTTAGAGCAACCTCACTTTACATACCCTTAGAGCACCATAGGTTTACATACCCTTATAGCACACTCGGTTTACATACCCTTAGAGCACCCTAGGTTTACATACCCTTAGAGCACCCTTGGTTTACATACCCTTAGAGCACCCTCAGTTTACATACCCTTACAGCACCCTCGGTTTACATACCCTTAGAGCAACCTCGGTTTACATACCCTTAGAGCACCCTCGGATTACATACCCTTACAGCACCCTCGATTTACATACCCTTAGAGCAACCTCGGTTTACATACCCTTAGAGCACCCTCAGATTACATACTCTTAGAGCAACCTCAGTTTACATACCCTTAGGGCACCCTCAGTTTACATACCCTTAGAGCACCCTCGGATTACATACCCTTAGAGCACCCTAGGTTTACATACTCTTAGAGCACCCTAGGTTTACATTCTCTTAGAGCACCCTAGGTTTACATACCCTTAGAGCACCCTAGGTTTACATACCCTTAGAGCACCCTAGGTTTACATACCCTTAGAGCACCCTAGGTTTACATACCCTTAGAGCACCCTAGGTTTACATACCCTTAGAGCACCCTAGGTTTACATACCCTTAGAGCACCCTCGGTTTACATACCCTTAGAGCACCCTAGGTTTACATACCCTTAGAGCACCCTAGGTTTACATACCCTTAGAGCACCCTAGGTTTACATACTCTTAGAGCACCCTAGGTTTACATACCCTTATAGCACCCTCAGTTTACATACCCTTAGAGTACCCTCGGTTTACATACCCTTAGAGCAATCTCGGTTAACATACCCTTAGAGCACCCTCGGATTACATACCCTTTGAGCACCCTCGGATTACATACCCTTAGAGCACCCTCGGATTACATACCCTTACAGCATCCTCGGTTTACATACCCTTAGAGCAACCTCAGTTTACATACCCTTAGGGCACCCTCAGTTTACATACCCTTAGCGCACCCTCGGATTACATACCCTTAGAGCACCCTCTGTTTACATACCCTTAGAGCACCCTCGGTTTACATACCCTTAGAGCACCCTAGGTTTACATACCCTTAGAGCACCCTAGGTTTACATACCCTTAGAGCACCCTAGGTTTACATACTCTTAGAGCCCCCTAGGTTTACATACCCTTAGAGCACCCTCGGATTACATACCCTTACAGCACCCTCGGTTTACATACCCTTAGAGCACCCTCGGATTACATACCCTTAGAGCAACCTCGGTTTACATACCCTTATAGCACCCTCGGTTTACATACCCTTAGAGCACCCTCGGTTTACATACCCTTAGAGCAACCTCAGTTTACATACCCTTAGAGCAACCTCAGTTTACATACCCTTAGAGCAACCTCAGTTTACATACCCTTAGAGCACCCTCGGTTTACATACCCTTAGAGCACCCTCAGTTTACATACCCTTAGAGCACCCTCGGTTTACATACCCTTAGAGCAACCTCGGTTTACATACCCTTAGAGCACCCTCGGATTACATACCCTTACAGCACCCTCGGTTTACATACCCTTAGAGCAACCTCGGTTTACATACCCTTAGAGCACCCTCAGATTACATACTCTTAGAGCAACCTCAGTTTACATACCCTTAGGGCACCCTCAGTTTACATACCCTTAGAGCACCCTCGGATTACATACCCTTAGAGCACTCTAGGTTTACATACTCTTAGAGCACCCTAGGTTTACATACTCTTAGAGCACCCTAGGTTTACATACCCTTAGAGCACCCTAGGTTTACATACCCTTAGAGCACCCTAGGTTTACATACCCTTAGAGCACCCTAGGTTTACATACCCTTAGAGTTTACATACCCTTAGAACACCCTAGGTTTACATACCCTTAGAGCACCCTCGGTTTACATACCCTTAGAGCACCCTAGGTTTACATACCCTTAGAGCACCCTAGGTTTACATACCCTTAGAGCACCCTAGGTTTACATACTCTTAGAGCACCCTAGGTTTACATACCCTTATAGCACCCTCAGTTTACATACCCTTAGAGTACCCTCGGTTTACATACCCTTAGAGCAACCTCGGTTTACATACCCTTAGAGCACCCTCGGATTACATACCCTTAGAGCACCCTCGGATTACATACCCTTAGAGCACCCTCGGATTACATACCCTTACAGCATCCTCGGTTTACATACCCTTAGAGCAACCTCAGTTTACATACCCTTAGGGCACCCTCAGTTTACATACCCTTAGCGCACCCTCGGATTACATACCCTTAGAGCACCCTCGGATTACATACCCTTACAGCACCCTCGGTTTACATACCCTTAGAGCAACCTCAGTTTACATACCCTTAGAGCACCCTCGGATTACATACCCTTAGAGCAACCTCAGTTTACATACCCTTTAGAGCACCCTCGGATTACATACCCTTAGAGCAACCTCAGTTTACATACCCTTAGAGCACCCTCGGATTACATACCCTTAGAGCACCCTCGGTTTACATACCCTTAGAGCACCCTCGGATTACATACCCTTAGAGCACCCTCGGTTTACATACCCTTAGAGCACCCTCGGTTTACATACCCTTAGAGCACCCTCGGTTTACATACCCTTAGAGCAACCTCAGTTTACATACCCTTAGAGCAACCTCAGTTTACATACCCTTAGAGCAACCTCAGTTTACATACCCTTAGAGCACCCTTGGTTTACATACCCTTAGAGCACCCTCAGTTTACATACCCTTACAGCACCCTCGGTTTACATACCCTTAGAGCAACCTCGGTTTACATACCCTTAGAGCACCCTCGGATTACATACCCTTACAGCACCCTCGGTTTACATACCCTTAGAGCAACCTCGGTTTACATACCCTTAGAGCACCCTCAGATTACATACTCTTAGAGCAACCTCAGTTTACATACCCTTAGGGCACCCTCAGTTTACATACCCTTAGAGCACCCTCGGATTACATACCCTTAGAGCACTCTAGGTTTACATACTCTTAGAGCACCCTAGGTTTACATACTCTTAGAGCACCCTAGGTTTACATACCCTTAGAGCACCCTAGGTTTACATACCCTTAGAGCACCCTAGGTTTACATACCCTTAGAGCACCCTAGGTTTACATACCCTTAGAGCACCCTAGGTTTACATACCCTTAGAGTTTACATACCCTTAGAACACCCTAGGTTTACATACCCTTAGAGCACCCTCGGTTTACATACCCTTAGAGCACCCTAGGTTTACATACCCTTAGAGCACCCTAGGTTTACATACCCTTAGAGCACCCTAGGTTTACATACTCTTAGAGCACCCTAGGTTTACATACCCTTATAGCACCCTCAGTTTACATACCCTTAGAGTACCCTCGGTTTACATACCCTTAGAGCAACCTCGGTTTACATACCCTTAGAGCACCCTCGGATTACATACCCTTAGAGCACCCTCGGATTACATACCCTTAGAACACCCTCGGATTACATACCCTTACAGCATCCTCGGTTTACATACCCTTAGAGCAACCTCAGTTTACATACCCTTAGGGCACCCTCAGTTTACATACCCTTAGCGCACCCTCGGATTACATACCCTTAGAGCACCCTCGGATTACATACCCTTACAGCACCCTCGGTTTACATACCCTTAGAGCAACCTCAGTTTACATACCCTTAGAGCACCCTCGGATTACATAACCTTAGAGCAACCTCAGTTTACATACCCTTTAGAGCACCCTCGGATTACATACCCTTAGAGCAACCTCAGTTTACATACCCTTATAGCACCCTTGGTTTACATACCCTTAGAGCACCCTCTGTTTACATACCCTTAGTGCAACCTCAGTTTACATATCCTTAGAGCAACCTCAGTTAGAGCACCCTCAGTTTACATACCCTTAGAGCACCCTTGGTTTACATACCCTTAGAGCACCCTCGGATTACATACCCTTACAGCACCCTCGGTTTACATACCCTTAGAGCCACCTCGGTTTACATACCCTTAGAGCACCCTCGGATTACATACCCTTAGAGCACCCTCGGTTTACATACCCTTATAGCACCCTCGGATTACATACCCTTAGAGCAACCTCAGTTTACATACCCTTAGAGCACCCTCGGTTTACATACCCTTAGAGCAACCTCAGTTTACATACCCTTAGAGCACCCTCGGTTTACATACCCTTAGAGCACCCTCGGTTTACATACCCTTAGAGCAACCTCAGTTTACATACCCTTAGAGCACCCTCGGTTTACATACCCTTAGAGCAACCTCAGTTTACATACCCTTAGCGCACCCTCAGCAATATCTGACATGAATTTTACTGTGCTCATGTAAAAGTCTATTATGTGATGTAATGCGTCATACAGATGTTGATTATAACAGTACAAGTTGCATTATTTTGCAGTCCAGGAACACATCTTTTGTAAAGTCTATTGAGCATGTTTATTTTACCTCCGTTGCTATGGGACAATTAACCACTGTGTAGAATTAGCAGGGTATGATCCTATACCCCACAGATTGCAACACCAGCTGAGGGCAGTGGAAAAACAACAGATTTAATAGTTCATTTACAGGATAAGTAGCACATAAGTAATGAAAGCGCTTTATGGAGTTTGGTTTTAAACTGAGTATAATTAACCTTTTAAGTACTGTCCCTCTCTGGGTATATATGAATGATTTTGCTATATACAGTACAGGATTTGTACGATTTTGCACCCAGTAACACAACAGAACATACCCCGGGTCTTACACTGTATGTTTTCAGTTAGGCTTAATATTCACATTTCCTTAAGTGCAATCTTTAGCTGTCAGTTATGAAGTATTGTGCGGTGTTAAATCTCACTGCTCTTTCCAACAAATTCCTTTCAACTGGGTCAATACATTCTGCAAAGACCAATCTGCAGCGTGTAATTTAGTAATACTGATTTGTGGCTTTAACTGGACACCTAGCACAGAGCACGATTACTTCAGTCATATTTCTTCATTTTGCCACCTCGCACAGTGAACTCATGCATTATAATAAAGTCATAGACAAAGCTCTGACTGCTCCGCTGCTGAATGCTGACCGCAAAAACATTTAAGTTGCTCGGCTCAATCTTTACATAGTTCATGGAGTTGAAAGATGACATTTCATTTATCAAATTAACCTTTCTTTTATTTGCAATTGATGAGGTAATTATCTAGACAATGTTTCACAAGAAGGCAAAAGAGTCTGTCCTTATACTGTAGGTAATAACTGGTTTTATTCAGAGCTGGGATTCAGCAGGTAAGTAACTTATATTTATGTGTGCACTACTGGTAGGTGTGCACGTATTGCTGGCAGGTGTGCACGAATTGCTGGTAGTTGTGCACATATTGCTGGTAGGTGTGCACGTATTGCTGGTAGTTGTGCACATATTGCTGGTAGGTGTGCACGTATTGCTGGCAGGTGTGCACGTATTGCTGGCAGGTGTGCACGTATTGCTGGTAGGTGTGCACGTATTGCTGGTAGGTGTGCACGTATTGCTGGTAGGTGTGCACTTATTGCTGGTAGGTGTGCACGTATTGCTGGCAGGTGTGCACGTATTGCTGGTAGGTGTGCACGTATTGCTGGCAGGTGTGCACGTATTGCTGGTAGGTGTGCACGAATTGCTGGCAGGTGTGCACGTATTGCTGGCAAGTGTGCACTTATTGCTGGCAGGTGTGCACGTATTGCTGGTAGGTGTGCACGTATTGCTGGTAGGTGTGCACATATTGCTGGTAGGTGTGCACATATTGCTGGTAGGTGTGCACGTATTGCTGGCAGGTGTGCACGTATTGCTGGTAGGTGTGCACGTATTGCTGGCAGGTGTGCACGTATTGCTGGTAGGTGTGCACGTATTGCTGGCAGGTGTGCACGTATTGCTGGTAGGTGTGCATGCATTGCTGGTAGGTGTGCACGTATTGCTGGCAGGTGTGCACGCATTGCTGGTAGGTGTGCACGTATTGCTGGCAGGTGTGCACGTATTGCTGGCAGGTGGGCATGTATTGCTGGCAGGTGCGCACGCATTGCTGGTAGGTGTGCACATATTGCTGGTAGGTGTGCACCTATTGCTGGTAGGTGTGCACATATGGCTGGCAGGTGTGCAATACGTGCACACCTGCCAGCAATACATGCACATATTGCTGGCAGGTGTGCACATATTGCTGGCAGGTGTGCATGCATTGCTGGTAGGTGTGCACTACTGGCAGGTGTGCACGTATTGCTGGTAGGTGTGCACGTATTGCTGGTAGGTGTGCACTTATTGTTGGTAGGTGTGCACATATTGCTGGCAGGTGTGCACGTATTGCTGGCAGGTGTGCACGCATTGCTGGTAGGTGTGCACTACTGGCAGGTGTGCACGTATTGCTGGTAGGTGTGCACGTATTGCTGGCAGGTGTGCATGTATTGCTGGCAGGTGCACACATATTGCTGGCAGATGTGCACGCATTGCTGGTAGGTGTGCACTTATTGCTGGTAGGAGTGCACATATTGCTGGTAGGTGCGCATGTATTGCTAACAGGTGTGCATGAATTGCTGGCAGGTATGCACGCATTGCTGGTAGGTGTGCACGTATTGCTGGTAGGTGTGCACGTATTGCTGGTAGGTGTGCACATATTGCTGGCAGGTGTGCACGTATTGCTGGCAGGTGTGCACGTATTGCTGGCAGGTGTGCATGCATTGCTGGTAGGTGTGCACTACTGGCAGGTGTGCACGTATTGCTGGTATGTGTGCATGTATTGCTGGTAGGTGTGCACATATTGCTGGCAGGTGTGCACGTATTGCTGGCAGGTGTGTACGCATTGCTGGTAGGTGTGCACTACTGGCAGGTGTGCACATATTGCTGGTAGGTGTGCACGTATTGCTGGCAGGTGTGCACGTATTGCTGGTAGTTGTGCACGTGCATGGGGTTCCATAAAGCTTTTGTGCACAAACTTAAGTAGCATGATAAGACATTTTCTAATTCAGAGCCAATTCATTCTCATTAAGAACCCTATACAAAGTATTCTCATCTATATAAAGAGAAATATACATTTTTTTACAATATTATTTACCATTTTCAAAACACAATTTGGCAATTTTTGCTCAACAGTTCTAGACTTTTTACACTGATATTTTTACTCTGAAACATGTTAATTTTATATGCTAGTGAGTATACCTATATGCAAGTGAGTATACCTCTATGCTAGTGAGTATACCTATATGCAAGTGAGTATACCTCTATGCTAGTGAGTATACCCCTATGCTAGTGAGTATACCTCTATGCTTGTGAGTAGACCTCTATGCTAGTGAGTATAACTATATGCAAGTGAGTATACCTCTATGCTAGTGAGTATACCCCTATGCTAGTGAGTATACCTCTATGCTTGTGAGTATACCTCTATGTTAGTGAGTATACTTCTATGCTACTGAGTATACCTCTATGCTAGTGAGTATACTTCTATGCTAGTGAGTACACCTCTATGCTAGTGAGTATACTTCTATGCTAGTGAGTATTCCACCATGCTAGTAAATACCTCTATGCCAGTGAGTATACCTCTATGCTAGTGAGTTTACTTCTATGCTATTGATTATACCTCTATGCTAGTGAGTATACCTCTATGCTTGTGAGTATACCTCTATGCTAGTGAGTATACCTCTATGCTAGTGAGTACATCTCTATGCTAGTGAGTATACCTCTATGCTAGTGAGTATACCTCTATGCTAGTGAGTATACCTCTATGCTAGTGAGTACATCTCTATGCTAGTGAGTATACCTCTATGCTAGTGAGTACACCTCTATGCTAGTGAGTATACTTCTATGCTAGTGAGTATACCTATATGCTAGTGTGTATACCTCTATGCTAGTGAGTACATCTCTATGCTAGTGAGTATACCTCTATGCTAGTGAGTACACCTCTATGCTAGTGAGTATACTTCTATGCTAGTGAGTATACCTATATGCTAGTGTGTATACCTCTATGCTAGTGAGTATTCCACCATGCTAGTAAATACCTCTATGCCAGTGAGTATACTTCTATGCTAGTGAGTATACCTCTATGCTAGTGAGTTTACTTCTATGCTATTGATTATACCTCTATGCTAGTGAGTATACCTCTATGCTTGTGAGTATACCTCTATGCTAGTGAGTATACCTCTATGCTAGTGAGTACATCTCTATGCTAGTGAGTATACCTCTATGCTAGTGAGTACATCTCTATGCTAGTGAGTATACCTCTAGGCTAGTTCGTACATCTCTATGCTAGTGAGTATACCTTTATGCTAGTGAGTATACCTCTATGCTAGTGAGTATACCTCTATGCTTGTGAGTAGACCTCTATGCTAGTGAGTATACCTATATGCAAGTGAGTATACCTCTATGTTAGTGAGTATACTTCTATGCTAGTGAGTATACCTCTATGCTAGTGAGTATACTTCTATGCTAGTGAGTATACTTCTATGTTAGTGAGTATACCCCTATCCTAGTGAGTATACCTCTCTACTAATGAGTATACTTCTATGCTAGTGAGTATACCTCTATGCTAGTGAGTATACCTCCATGCTAGTGAGTATACCTCTATGTTATTGAGTATACCACTATGCTAGTGAGTATACCTCCATGCTAGTGAGTATACCGCCATGCTAGTGAGTATACATCTATGCTAGTGAGTATACCCCTATGCTAGTGAGTATACCTCTATGCTAGTGAGTACACCACTATGTTAGTGAGTATACCTCCATGCTAGTGAGTATACCTCTATGCTAGTGAGTATACCTATATGCTAGTGAGTATACCTCTATGCTAGTGAGTATACTTCTATGTTAGTGAGTATACCTCTATGCTAGTGAGTATTCCACCATGCTAGTAAATACCTATATGCTAGTGAGTATACTTCTATGCTAGTGAGTATACCTCTATGCTAGTGAGTTTACTTCTATGCTATTGATTATACCTCTATGCTAGTGAGTATACCTCTATGCTTGTGAGTATACCTCTATGCTAGTGAGTGCATCTCTATGTTAGTGAGTATACCTCTATGCTAGTGAGTACATCTCTATGCTAGGGAGTATACCTCTATGCTAGTGAGTACATTTCTATGCTAATGAGTATACCTTTATGATAGTGAGTATACCTCTATGCTATTGAGTATACCTCTATGCTAGTGAATATACCTCCATGCTTGTGAGTATGCCTCTGCTAGTGAGTATACCACTATGCTAGTGAGTATACCTCCATGCTAGTGAGTATACCTCTATGCAAGTGAGTATACCTCTATGCTAGTGAGTATACCTCTATGCTAGTGAGTACAGGGCCGTCATCAGGGGGTGACTTGGGTGACTCCTGTCAGGGGCCCAATTGGCTAGGGGGGCCCCATGAGGCAAAAACTTAAAAAAAAAATAATAATATTTGTTTTTAAATTTTGGCAGCCACCAGTGGGTACTACAGCAGAGTGCTAATTGAGCATGGGAGATGTATTTCCAAGGAGTAAAGTATTAGCATTTGAGAGGATTTCTGAGTGTGCACTAAACCACTATGCACAGTGTGAGACAGACTTGGCACTTTATTTGTACAGTGTGTGCCTGAGTCAGATGGCAGATCACTTTCATTTGCAGAGGAGGTAGAAATTACTTAGCAAATGCTTTTTATTTCTTTGTGCAATTTCGGATTGTAACTTCAGTGTAGTAGTAGTTGCATGGTGGGGCCAGGGGTCCATAAAAACATATTTTTTAGCAGCAGTGTATTTATGATTATTTGACAATGCTGTAGACATTCTATATTTAAAACCATGCAGAGATGTTTCCTCCTCAATACACAAATGGTAGGTGCCCTTTTGGCAGATATGCATTTTTTTAGTTTATATATGTATATATATTACATTCCAGTGTACTGCCTCTTTATGCAATGTCTTTCCAGATGCAAGGAGGCATTGTATCTAAGATTTTTACATCTGCATAAAATGTTATACTCTCAGACTAAGATTGCTCAGTGTTTGAAATTAGTCAGATTAACTTAAAACTGTTCAGTTTACACTACAGCTGACTTCATTTTGAAATACATACCAACAAGCCTAAATCCTGCATTTAACCAGATCTAATGGTATGAGTACCACAGTTTATGGTTCTACCAAGACCATATAGAGTACAGCATTTTCAAAATCCATAAGTACAGCTGACAGATGGGAACATTTGTACACTATATTTGAAGTGGTGCTCTTGGTTGGGGAAAATGGGGAAAAACAAACAAACATATGTCAACCTTTTAAAAGTACTTTTCTTCATCTAGCCATCTACCCAGATCATTAATGTACAATTTTGAACTCACAAAATTATTTTTGTTGGCACATTTACAAATATGATTCTTTAAAAAGTGATCTCTTCATTTCTGCAATTTTTTTTATCATGCATGTCACACACTGTTAATTTAGGCGATGCAAGGTGCATAAATGTTTCCTCCTGTTTGTGTTTCTGTGGGTATCTGTGTTTATGTCTTTGTGCTTTGGTTTGTGTCTCTATGAGTGTGTATGTATTTTTTTCTGTGGGTCTCTCTGTGAGGGTGGGTGTGTATGTCTTTGTGCATTTTCTGTGGATGTCTGTGAGGGTGTGTGCATATGTCTTTGAGCTTTTTCTATGGGTGTCTCTGTGAGGGTGTGTGTATGTTTGTCTTTGTGTATTTTCTCTGGATGCCTCTGTGGAGGGTGGGTGTGTATGTCTGTGTTTTCTGTAGATGTCGATGTGAGGGTATGTGTGTGTATGTATGTATGTATGTATGTATGTGTTTTCTGTGGATGTCTCTGTGAGGGGGGGTGTTTTCTGTGGGTGTCTCTGTGAGGGTGTTTGTATGTATGTTATTCTGTGTTTTATGTGGTTGTCTCTCTGTGTGTGTATGTCTTTGTTTGTTTTCTGTGGGTGTCTCTTCGTGTGTGTATGTCTCTGTGTGTTTTCTGAAGCTGTCTCTGTCAGTGTTTCCTTAGGTGTATGTGCAAGTTTGAGTTTGTGTGTGTGTGTCAATTGTCTGTTCCTTTTAGGAAATTTTGACATAACTACTGATTATTCACATCTTTCTACAGACTTTGAGACTAATGAGACCTTTACGGAAGTCACCAATCCACCATTTAGCCTTTAAATTATTGTTTAGGTAGTTCAGGGCCCTTTCTTTCGGCCAACGCATGCTGTTGTCATAATTTAGTTGGCATCTTCCTTTACAAAAAGATAATCAGAACTCCATATTTTGTTTTCTAAATATCCTTTTTTTTTTTTACAAAACTGTAGTTTACCCAATTACTAGTCAGGTCAATGTAAACAAGTGCTGAGTGTCTGTGTCTGAGTGTGTTTCTTTGCGTGTCTGCTAGAGTGTCTATATGTGAATCCTTATGTGTGTGTGTGTTTCAGTGTATGAGTGTCTCTGTGTGTGAATGTTACTACCTTTACAACATTTCCAAGTTTAAATAGACACTTAAGAATAAAGTGCATATTCGTTTTAGTCACTTGGTCAAAAATTGCACATGTCAAGGGGGGGGGCCTGATCAATGGTTAAGTCAGGGGCCCCAAAATTTCTAGTGGCGGCCCTGAGTGAGTATACTGCCATGCCAGTGAGTACACCGCCCTGCCAGTGAGTACACTGCCATGCTAGTGAGTATACCTCCATGCTAGTGAGTACACCTCCATGCTAGGAAATACACCACCATGCTAGTGAGTATACCTCTATGCTAGTGAGTACACTGCCATGCTAGTGAGTACACCGCCATGCTAGTGAGTACACCACCATGCTAGGGAGTACACCTCCATGCTAGTGAGTACACCACCATGCTAGGGAGTACACCACCATGCTAGTGAGTAAACCTCTATGCAAATGAGTACACCACCATGCTAGGGAGTACACCACCATGCTAGTGAGTAAACCTCTACGCTAGTGAGTACACCACCATGCTAGGGAGTACACCACCATGCTAGTGAGTAAACCTCTATGCTAGTGAGTACAGTTCTGTGTATGGACATTTTTTAAATATTTTAAACAAGTAAAAAAAAGAAGTATATTATGCACACCTGAAATAGATTTTCTTAGGAAACTATAAATTTGCACACAAAAAAACATTTGTTAACAATAAAATCATTTTTTATTAACTTCTCTTTCTCCCTTTTCCTTCTTGTTTTCGCTTCTGTTTTGGTGCATGAAACATCTAGAAATAGAAGAATACAGGAAGACAATTGCGTCTTTACCCAGTATGAAGCCAGGAAACACAAGATGCCAGGTGTAACTAGTGCTAATAAATACATACAGATGTATATTACACAGGTTATCTGATCTCAGGTGTAACTAGCGCTAATAAATACATAAAACCGTATATTACACAGGTTATCTGATCTCAGGTGTAACTAGTACTAATAATTACATACAGACGTATATTACACAGGTTATCTGATCTCAGGTGTAACTAGTGCTAATAAATACATACAGACGTATATTACACAGGTTATCTGATCTCAGGTGTAATTAGTGCTAATAAATACATAAAGACGTATATTACACAGGTTATCTGATCTCAGGTGTAACTAGTGCTAATAAATACATAAAGACGTATATTACACAGGTTATCTGATCTCAGGTGTAACTAGCGCTAATAAATACATAAAACCGTATATTACACAGGTTATCTGATCTCAGGTGTAATTAGTGCTAATAAATACATACAGATGTATATTACACAGGTTATCTGATCTCAGGTGTAACTAGTGCTAATAAATACATACAGACGTATATTACACAGGTTATCTGATCTCAGCTGTAACTAGTGCTAATAAATACATAAAGACGTATATTACACAGGTTATCTGATCTCAGGTGTAACTAGTGCTAATAAATACATACAGACGTATATTACACAGGTTATCTGATCTCTGGTGTAACTAGTGCTAATAAATAAATAAATACAGACGTATATTACACAGGTTATCTGATCTCAGGTGTAACTAGTGCTAATAAATACATAGACGTATATTACACAGGTTATCTGATCTCAGGTGTAACTAGTGCTAATAAATACATAAAGACTTATATTACACAGGTTATCTGATCTCAGGTGTAATTAGTGCTAATAAATACATAAAGACGTATATTACACAGGTTATCTGATCTCAAGTGTAACTAGTGCTAATAATTACATAAAGACGTATATTACACAGGTTATCTGATCTCAGGTGTAACTAGTGCTAATAAATACATACAGATGTATATTACACAGGTTATCTGATCTCAGGTGTAACTAGCGCTAATAAATACATAAAGACGTATATTACACAGGTTATCTGATCTCAAGTGTAACTAGTGCTAATAAATACATACAGATGTATATTACACAGGTTATCTGATTTCAAGTGTAACTAGTGCTATTAAATACATACAGACGTATATTACACAGGTTATCTGATCTCAGGTGTAACTAGTACTAATAAATACATAAAGACATATATTACACAGGTTATCTGATCTCAAGTGTAACTAGTGCTAATAAATACATAAAGACGTATATTACACAGGTTATCTGATCTCAGGTGTAATTAGTGCTAATAAATACATAAAGACGTATATTACACAGGTTATCTGATCTCAGCTGTAACTAGTGTTAATAAATACATACAGATGTATATTACACAGGTTATCTGATCTCAGGTGTAACTAGTACTAATAAATACATAAAGACGTATATTACACAGGTTATCTGATCTCAGCTGTAACTAGTGCTAATAAATACATACAGATGTATATTACACAGGTTATCTGATCTCAGGTGTAACTAGTACTAATAAATAACTAAATATGTTTATTGTACATGCAATCTAATCTCAGGTGTAACTAGTGCTAACAAATACATAAAGACGTATATTGTACAGTTATATTATTACACAGGTTATCTGATCTCAGCTGTAACTAGTACTAATAAATACATAAAGACGTACATTACACAGGTTATCTGATCTCAGGTGTAACTAGTGGTAATAAATACATAAAGACGTATATTACACAGGTTATCTGATCTCAGCTGTAACTAGTGCTAATAAATACATACAGACGTATATTACACAGGTTATCTGATCTCAAGTTTAACTAGTGCTAATAAATACATAAAGACGTATATTACACAGGTTATCTGACCTCAGGTGTAATTAGTGCTAATAAATACATACAGATGTATATTACACAGGTTATCTGATCTCAGCTGTAACTAGTGCTAATAAATACATACAGATGTATATTACACAGGTTATCTGATCTCAGGTGTAACTAGTGCTAATAAATACATAAAGACGTATATTACACAGGTTATCTGATCTCAGGTGTAATTAGTGCTAATAAATACATACAGATGTATATTACACAGGTTATCTGATCTCAGCTGTAACTAGTGCTTATAAATACATACAGATGTATATTACACAGGTTATCTGATCTCAGGTGTAACTAGTGCTAATAAATACATAAAGGCGTATATTACACCTGTTATCTGATCTCAGGTGTAACTAGTGCTAATAAATACATACAGATGTATATTACACAGGTTATCTGATCTCAGGTGTAACTAGTGCTAATAAATACATACAGACGTATATTACACAGGTTATCTGATCTCAGGTATAACTAGTGCTAATAAATACATACAGACGTATATTACACAGGTTATCTGATCTCAGGTGTAACTAGTGCTATTAAATACATACAGATGTATATTACACAGGTTATCTGATCTCAGGTGTAACTAGTGCTAATAAATACATACAGAAGTATATTACACAGGTCATCTGATCTCAGCTGTAACTAGTGCTAATAAATACATACAGATGTATATTACACAGGTTATCTGATCTCAAGTGTAACTAGTGCTAATAAATACATACAGATGTATATTACACAGGTTATCTGATTTCAAGTGTAACTAGTGCTATTAAATACATACAGACGTATATTACACAGGTTATCTGATCTCAGGTGTAACTAGTACTAATAAATACATAAAGACATATATTACACAGGTTATCTGATCTCAAGTGTAACTAGTGCTAATAAATACATAAAGACGTATATTACACAGGTTATCTGATCTCAGCTGTAATTAGTGCTAATAAATACATAAAGACGTATATTACACAGGTTATCTGATCTCAGCTGTAACTAGTGCTAATAAATACATACAGATGTATATTACACAGGTTATCTGATCTCAGGTGTAACTTGTACTAATAAATACATAAAGACGTATATTACACAGGTTATCTGATCTCAGCTGTAACTAGTGCTAATAAATACATACAGATGTATATTACACAGGTTATCTGATCTCAGGTGTAACTAGTACTAATAAATAACTAAATATGTTTATTGTACATGCAATCTAATCTCAGGTGTAACTAGTGCTAACAAATACATAAAGACGTATATTGTACAGTTATATTATTACACAGGTTATCTGATCTCAGCTGTAACTAGTACTAATAAATACATAAAGACGTACATTACACAGGTTATCTGATCTCAGGTGTAACTAGTGGTAATAAATACATAAAGACGTATATTACACAGGTTATCTGATCTCAGCTGTAACTAGTGCTAATAAATACATACAGACGTATATTACACAGGTTATCTGATCTCAGCTGTAACTAGTGCTTATAAATACATACAGATGTATATTACACAGGTTATCTGATCTCAGGTGTAACTAGTGGTAATAAATACATAAAGACGTATATTACACAGGTTATCTGATCTCAGCTGTAACTAGTGCTAATAAATACATACAGACGTATATTACACAGGTTATTTGATCTCAAGTGTAACTAGTGCCAATAAATACATAAAGACGTATATTACACAGGTTATCTGATCTCAGGTGTAATTAGTGCTAATAAATACATACAGATGTATATTACACAGGTTATCTGATCTCAGCTGTAACTAGTGCTTATAAATACATACAGATGTATATTACACAGGTTATCTGATCTCAGGTGTAACTAGTGCTAATAAATACATAAAGACGTATATTACACCTGCTATCTGATCTCAGGTGTAACTAGTGCTAATAAATACATACAGATGTATATTACACAGGTTATCTGATCTCAGGTGTAACTAGTGCTAATAAATACATACAGACGTATGTTACACAGGTTATCTGATCTCAGGTATAACTAGTGCTAATAAATACATACAGACGTATATTACACAGGTTATCTGATCTCAGGTGTAACTAGTGCTATTAAATACATACAGATGTATATTACACAGGTTATCTGATCTCAGGTGTAACTAGTGCTAATAAATACATACAGACGTATATTACACAGGTCATCTGATCTCAGCTGTAACTAGTGCTAATAAATACATACAGATGTATATTACACAGGTTATCTGATCTCAGGTGTAACTAGTACTATTAAATACATACAGACGTATATTACACAGGTTATCTGATCTCAGGTGTAACTAGTGCTATTAAATACATACAGACATATATTACACAGGTTATCTGATCTCAGGTGTAATTAGTGCTAATAAATACATAAAGACGTATATTACACAGGTTATCTGATCTCAGGTGTAACTAGTGCTAATAAATACATAAAGACGTATATTACACAGGTTATCTGATCTCAGGTGTAACTAGCGCTAATAAATACATAAAACCGTATATTACACAGGTTATCTGATCTCAGGTGTAATTAGTGCTAATAAATACATACAGATGTATATTACACAGGTTATCTGATCTCAGGTGTAACTAGTGCTAATAAATACATACAGACGTATATTACACAGGTTATCTGATCTCAGCTGTAACTAGTGCTAATAAATACATAAATACGTATATTACACAGGTTATCTGATCTCAGGTGTAACTAGTGCTAATAAATACATACAGACGTATATTACACAGGTTATCTGATCTCTGGTGTAACTAGTGCTAATAAATAAATACAGACGTATATTACACAGGTTATCTGATCTCAGGTGTAACTAGTGCTAATAAATACATAGACGTATATTACACAGGTTATCTGATCTCAGGTGTAACTAGTGCTAATAAATACATAAAGACTTATATTACACAGGTTATCTGATCTCAGGTGTAATTAGTGCTAATAAATACATAAAGACGTATATTACACAGGTTATCTGATCTCAAGTGTAACTAGTGCTAATAATTACATAAAGACGTATATTACACAGGTTATCTGATCTCAGGTGTAACTAGTGCTAATAAATACATACAGATGTATATTACACAGGTTATCTGATCTCAGGTGTAACTAGTGCTAACAAATACATAAAGACGTATATTACACAGGTTATCTGATCTCAAGTGTAACTAGTGCTAATAAATACATACAGATGTATATTACACAGGTTATCTGATTTCAAGTGTAACTAGTGCTATTAAATACATACAGACGTATATTACACAGGTTATCTGATCTCAGGTATAACTAGTGCTAATAAATACATACAGACGTATATTACACAGGTTATCTGATCTCAGGTGTAACTAGTGCTATTAAATACATACAGATGTATATTACACAGGTTATCTGATCTCAGGTGTAACTAGTGCTAATAAATACATACAGACGTATATTACACAAGTCATCTGATCTCAGCTGTAACTAGTGCTAATAAATACATACAGATGTATATTACACAGGTTATCTGATCTCAGGTGTAACTAGTACTATTAAATACATACAGACGTATATTACACAGGTTATCTGATCTCAGGTGTAACTAGTGCTATTAAATACATACAGACATATATTACACAGGTTATCTGATCTCAGGTGTAATTAGTGCTAATAAATACATAAAGACGTATATTACACAGGTTATCTGATCTCAGGTGTAACTAGTGCTAATAAATACATAAAGACGTATATTACACAGGTTATCTGATCTCAGGTGTAACTAGCGCTAATAAATACATAAAACCGTATATTACACAGGTTATCTGATCTCAGGTGTAATTAGTGCTAATAAATACATACAGATGTATATTACACAGGTTATCTGATCTCAGGTGTAACTAGTGCTAATAAATACATACAGACGTATATTACACAGGTTATCTGATCTCAGCTGTAACTAGTGCTAATAAATACATAAAGACGTATATTACACAGGTTATCTGATCTCAGGTGTAACTAGTGCTAATAAATACATACAGACGTATATTACACAGGTTATCTGATCTCTGGTGTAACTAGTGCTAATAAATAAATACAGACGTATATTACACAGGTTATCTGATCTCAGGTGTAACTAGTGCTAATAAATACATAGACGTATATTACACAGGTTATCTGATCTCAGGTGTAACTAGTGCTAATAAATACATAAAGACTTATATTACACAGGTTATCTGATCTCAGGTGTAATTAGTGCTAATAAATACATAAAGACGTATATTACACAGGTTATCTGATCTCAAGTGTAACTAGTGCTAATAATTACATAAAGACGTATATTACACAGGTTATCTGATCTCAGGTGTAACTAGTGCTAATAAATACATACAGATGTATATTACACAGGTTATCTGATCTCAGGTGTAACTAGTGCTAACAAATACATAAAGACGTATATTACACAGGTTATCTGATCTCAAGTGTAACTAGTGCTAATAAATACATACAGATGTATATTACACAGGTTATCTGATTTCAAGTGTAACTAGTGCTATTAAATACATACAGACGTATATTACACAGGTTATCTGATCTCAGGTGTAACTA
Organism: Bombina bombina; assembly: GCF_027579735.1. NCBI lineage: Eukaryota > Metazoa > Chordata > Amphibia > Anura > Bombinatoridae > Bombina > Bombina bombina. Next base: position 16,602 of record NW_026511131.1, on the reverse strand, counting down.
GTACTAATAAATACATAAAGACGTATATTACACAGGTTATCTGATCTCAAGTGTAACTAGTGCTAATAAATACATAAAGACGTATATTACACAGGTTATCTGATCTCAGGTGTAATTAGTGCTAATAAATACATAAAGACGTATATTACACAGGTTATCTGATCTCAGCTGTAACTAGTGTTAATAAATACATACAGATGTATATTACACAGGTTATCTGATCTCAGGTGTAACTAGTACTAATAAATACATAAAGACGTATATTACACAGGTTATCTGATCTCAGCTGTAACTAGTGCTAATAAATACATACAGATGTATATTACACAGGTTATCTGATCTCAGGTGTAACTAGTACTAATAAATAACTAAATATGTTTATTGTACATGCAATCTAATCTCAGGTGTAACTAGTGCTAACAAATACATAAAGACGTATATTGTACAGTTATATTATTACACAGGTTATCTGATCTCAGCTGTAACTAGTACTAATAAATACATAAAGACGTACATTACACAGGTTATCTAATCTCAGGTGTAACTAGTGGAAATAAATACATAAAGACGTATATTACACAGGTTATCTGATCTCAGCTGTAACTAGTGCTAATAAATACATACAGACGTATATTACACAGGTTATCTGATCTCAAGTTTAACTAGTGCTAATAAATACATAAAGACGTATATTACACAGGTTATCTGACCTCAGGTGTAATTAGTGCTAATAAATACATACAGATGTATATTACACAGGTTATCTGATCTCAGCTGTAACTAGTGCTAATAAATACATACAGATGTATATTACACAGGTTATCTGATCTCAGGTGTAACTAGTGCTAATAAATACATAAAGACGTATATTACACAGGTTATCTGATCTCAGGTGTAATTAGTGCTAATAAATACATACAGATGTATATTACACAGGTTATCTGATCTCAGCTGTAACTAGTGCTTATAAATACATACAGATGTATATTACACAGGTTATCTGATCTCAGGTGTAACTAGTGCTAATAAATACATAAAGACGTATATTACACCTGTTATCTGATCTCAGGTGTAACTAGTGCTAATAAATACATACAGATGTATATTACACAGGTTATCTGATCTCAGGTGTAACTAGTGCTAATAAATACATACAGACGTATATTACACAGGTTATCTGATCTCAGGTATAACTAGTGCTAATAAATACATACAGACGTATATTACACAGGTTATCTGATCTCAGGTGTAACTAGTGCTATTAAATACATACAGATGTATATTACACAGGTTATCTGATCTCAGGTGTAACTAGTGCTAATAAATACATACAGAAGTATATTACACAGGTCATCTGATCTCAGCTGTAACTAGTGCTAATAAATACATACAGACGTATATTACACAGGTTATCTGATCTCAGGTGTAACTAGTACTATTAAATACATACAGACGTATATTACACAGGTTATCTGATCTCAGCTGTAACTAGTGCTATTAAATACATACAGACATATATTACACAGGTTATCTGATCTCAGGTGTAACTAGTGCTAATAAATACATACAGATGTATATTACACAGGTTATCTGATCTCAGGTGTAACTAGTGCTATTAAATACATTCAGACGTATATTACACAGGTTATCTGATCTCAAGTGTAACTAGTGCTAATAAATACATAAAGACGTATATTACACAGGTTATCTGATCTCAGGTGTAACTAGTGCTAATAAATACATACAGATGTATATTACACAGGTTATCTGATCTCAAGTGTAACTAGTGCTAATAAATACATACAGATGTATATTACACAGGTTATCTGATTTCAAGTGTAACTAGTGCTATTAAATACATACAGACGTATATTACACAGGTTATCTGATCTCAGGTGTAACTAGTACTAATAAATACATAAAGACATATATTACACAGGTTATCTGATCTCAAGTGTAACTAGTGCTAATAAATACATAAAGACGTATATTACACAGGTTATCTGATCTCAGCTGTAATTAGTGCTAATAAATACATAAAGACGTATATTACACAGGTTATCTGATCTCAGCTGTAACTAGTGCTAATAAATACATACAGATGTATATTACACAGGTTATCTGATCTCAGGTGTAACTTGTACTAATAAATACATAAAGACGTATATTACACAGGTTATCTGATCTCAGCTGTAACTAGTGCTAATAAATACATACAGATGTATATTACACAGGTTATCTGATCTCAGGTGTAACTAGTACTAATAAATAACTAAATATGTTTATTGTACATGCAATCTAATCTCAGGTGTAACTAGTGCTAACAAATACATAAAGACGTATATTGTACAGTTATATTATTACACAGGTTATCTGATCTCAGCTGTAACTAGTACTAATAAATACATAAAGACGTACATTACACAGGTTATCTGATCTCAGGTGTAACTAGTGGTAATAAATACATAAAGACGTATATTACACAGGTTATCTGATCTCAGCTGTAACTAGTGCTAATAAATACATACAGACGTATATTACACAGGTTATCTGATCTCAGCTGTAACTAGTGCTTATAAATACATACAGATGTATATTACACAGGTTATCTGATCTCAGGTGTAACTAGTGGTAATAAATACATAAAGACGTATATTACACAGGTTATCTGATCTCAGCTGTAACTAGTGCTAATAAATACATACAGACGTATATTACACAGGTTATCTGATCTCAAGTGTAACTAGTGCCAATAAATACATAAAGACGTATATTACACAGGTTATCTGATCTCAGGTGTAATTAGTGCTAATAAATACATACAGATGTATATTACACAGGTTATCTGATCTCAGCTGTAACTAGTGCTTATAAATACATACAGATGTATATTACACAGGTTATCTGATCTCAGGTGTAACTAGTGCTAATAAATACATAAAGACGTATATTACACCTGCTATCTGATCTCAGGTGTAACTAGTGCTAATAAATACATACAGATGTATATTACACAGGTTATCTGATCTCAGGTGTAACTAGTGCTAATAAATACATACAGACGTATGTTACACAGGTTATCTGATCTCAGGTATAACTAGTGCTAATAAATACATACAGACGTATATTACACAGGTTATCTGATCTCAGGTGTAACTAGTGCTATTAAATACATACAGATGTATATTACACAGGTTATCTGATCTCAGGTGTAACTAGTGCTAATAAATACATACAGACGTATATTACACAGGTCATCTGATCTCAGCTGTAACTAGTGCTAATAAATACATACAGATGTATATTACACAGGTTATCTGATCTCAGGTGTAACTAGTACTATTAAATACATACAGACGTATATTACACAGGTTATCTGATCTCAGGTGTAACTAGTGCTATTAAATACATACAGACATATATTACACAGGTTATCTGATCTCAGGTGTAACTAGTGCTAATAAATACATACAGATGTATATTACACAGGTTATCTGATCTCAGGTGTAACTAGTGCTATTAAATACATTCAGACGTATATTACACTGGTTATCTGATCTCAGGTGTAATTAGTGCTAATAAATACATACAGATGTATATTACACAGGTTATCTGATCTCAGCTGTAACTAGTGCTAATAAATACATACAGATGTATATTACACAGGTTATCTGATCTCAGGTGTAATTAGTGCTATTAAATACATTCAGACGTATATTACACAGGTTATCTGATCTCAGTTGTAACTAGTGCTAATAAATACATACAGACGTATATTACACAGGTTATCTGATCTCAGGTGTAACTAGTGCTAATAAATACATAAAGATATATATAACACAGGTTATCTGATCTCAGGTGTAATTAGTGCTAATAAATACATACAGACGTATATTACACAGGTTATCTGATCTCAAGTGTAACTAGTGCTAACAAATACATACAGACGTATATTACACAGGTTATCTGATCTCAGTTGTAACTAGTGCTATTAAATACATACAGACGTATATTACACAGGTTATCTGATCTCAGGTGTAACTAGTACTAATAAATACATACAGATGTATATTACACAGGTTATCTGATCTCAGGTGTAATTAGTGCTAATAAATACATACAGATGTATATTACACAGGTTATCTGATCTCAGCTGTAACTAGTGCTATTAAATACATTCAGACGTATATTACACAGGTTATCTGATCTCAGCTGTAACTAGTGCTAATAAATACATAAAGACTCATATTACACAGGTTATCTGATCTCAGGTGTAACTAGTGCTAATAAATACATAAAGACTTATATTACGGTTATCTGATCTCAGGTGTAACTAGTACTAATAAATACATAAAGACTTATATTACACAGGTTATCTGATCTCAGGTGTAACTAGTACTAATAAATACATAAAGGCGTATATTACACAGGTTATCTGATCTCAGCTGTAACTAGTGCTAATAAATACATACAGATGTATATTACACAGGTTATCTGATCTCAGGTGTAACTAGTGCTAATAAATACATACAGATGTATATTACACAGGTTATCTGATCTCAGGTGTAACTAGTGCTAACAAATACATAAAGATGTATATTGTACAGTTATATTATTACACAGGTTATCTGAACTCACCTGTAACTAGTGCTAATAAATACATATAGACGCATATTACACAGGTTATCTGATCTCAGGTATAACTAGTGCTATTAAATACATACAGACGTATATTACACAGGTTATCTGATCTCAGGTGTAACTAGTACTAATAAATACATAAAGACATATATTTACATAGGTTATCTGATCTCAGGTGTAACTAGTGCTAATAAATACATACAGACGCATATTACACAGGTTATCTGATCTCAGGTGTAACTAGTACTAATAAATAACTAAATATGTTTATTGTACATGCAATCTAATCTCAGGTGTAACTAGTGCTAACAAATACATAAAGACGTATATTGTACAGTTATATTATTACACAGGTTATCTGATCTCAGCTATAACTAGTGCTAATAAATACATACAGATGTATATTACACAGGTTATCTGATCTCAGGTGTAACTAGTGCTAATAAATACATACAGACGTATATTACACAGGTTATCTGATGTCAAGTAGAACTAGTGCTAATAAATACATACAGACGTATATTTCACAGGTTATCTGATCTCAGGTGTAACTAGTACTAATAAATACATAAAGCGGTATATTACACCGATTATCTGATCTCAGGTGTAACTAGTGCTAACAAATACATAAAGACTTATATTGTACAGTTATCTGATCTCAGGTGTAACTAGTGCTAACATACATAAAGCCGTATATTACACACGTTATCTGATCTCAGAGGTAACTAGTGCTAATAAATACATACAGACGTATATTACATAGATTATCTGATCTCAGGTGTAACTAGTACTAACAAATACATACAGCCGTATATTACACCGATTATCTGATCTCAGGTGTAACTAGTGCTAACAAATACATAACGACGTATATTGTACAGTTACCTGATCTCAGGTGTAACTAGTGCTAACAAATACATAAAGACGTATATTGTACAGTTATCTGATCTCAGGTGTAACTAGTGCTAACATACATAAAGCCGTATATTACACACGTTATCTGATCTCAGAGGTAACTAGTGCTAATAAATACATACAGACGTATATTACATAGATTATCTGATCTCAGGTGTAACTAGTACTAATTAATACATACAGCCGTATATTACACCGATTATCTGATCTCAGGTGTAACTAGTGCTAACAAATACATAAAGACGTATATTGTACAGTTATCTGATCTTAGGTGTAACTCGTGCTAACAAATACATAAAGACGTATATTACACAGGTTATCTGATCTCAGAGGTAACTAGTGCTAATAAATAAATGAAGCCATATACAGGTAGCCCTCAGTTTACGCCGGGCTTAGGTTCCAGAAGGAATGGTTGTAAATCAAAACCATTGTAAATTGAACCCCAGTTTATCATGTAAGTCAATGGGAAGTGAGGGAGTTAGGTTCCAGGCCCCTCTCAAAATTGACGTAAGTAACACCTAATACATTATTTTTAAAGCTTTGAAATGAAGATTTTAAATGCTAAACAGCATTATAAACCTAATAAAATAATCACACAACACAGACTTTACTTGCATTTTTCTGCAAACAGTTCTTTCTATGCATTCCAATCTGGACTGATTTATAGACAGGAAGATCTTATTCCTTTGCAAGCTGCTCGATAGCTCAGGTCTGGTTAAACTGATTAATTTCAGCTTGCTTGGCTTGCATATCTTTGCTGCAACACAAGCGGACAGCTCCATCTACTGGCTATTTTAATCAATGCACTGCTTCTCAATGCTTTTCAATAGCAGTCACATGACTGAAAAAAAGGTTGTTATTCTGAAACAGTGCAAATTGAACCGTTGTAAACCGAGGGCCACCTGTATTACACAGGTTATCTGATCTCAGGTGTAACTAGTACTAATACAATCATAAAGGTGTATATTGTACAGGTTATCAACTTATCTGATCTCAGGTTTAACTAGTGCTAATAAATGCATAAAACCGTATATTACACATGTTATCTGCTCTCAGGTAAAACTAGTGCTAACAAATACATAAAGAAGTATATTGTACAGTTATCTGATCTCAGGTGTAACTAGTGCTTATAAATACATAAAGACATATATTACACGATTATCTGATCTCAGTTGTAACTAGTGCTAATAAATACGTAAATTACACATGTTATCTGATCTCAGGTGTAACTAGTGCTAATAAATACATAAAGATGTATATTACACATGTTATCTGCTCTCAGGTGAAACTAGTGCTAACAAATACATAAAGACGTATATTGTACAGTTATCTGATCTCAGGTGTAACTAGTGCTAATAAATACATAAAGACGTATATTACACGATTATCTGATCTCAGGTGTAACTAGTGCTAATAAATACATAAAGCCGTATATTACACAGATTATCTGATCTCAGGTGTAACTAGTGCTAATAAATACATAAATACATATATTGTACATGCAATCTGATCTCAGGTGTAACTAGTGCTAATAAATACATAAATACATATATTGTACATGCAATCTGATCTCAGGTGTAACTAGTGCTAACAAATACATAAAGACGTATATTGTACAGTTATCTGATCTCAGGTGTAACTAGTGCTAATAAATACATAAAACCGTATATTACACAGGTTATCTGATCTTAGGTGTAACTCGTGCTAACAAATACACAAAGACTTATATTACACCGATTATCTGATCTCAGAGGTAACTAGTACTAATAAATACATAAAGCCGTATATTACACAGGTTATCTGATCTCAGCTGTAACTAGTGCTAATAAATACATACAGATGTATATTACACAGGTTATCTGATATCAGGTGTAACTAGTGCTATTAAATACATACAGACGTATATTACACAGGTCATCTAATCTCAGCTGTAACTAGTGCTATTAAATACATACAGACTTATATTACACAGGTTATCTGATCTCAGGTGTAACTAGTGCTAATAAATACATACAGACTTATATTACACAGGTTATCTGATCTCAGAGGTAACTAGTACTAATAAATACTTAAAGCCGAATATTACACAGGTTATCTGATATCAGGTGTAACTAGTGCTAATAAATACATAAAGCTGTATATTACACAGGTTATCTGATCTCAGGTGTAACTAGCGCTAATACATACATAAAGACGCATATTGTACATGCAATCTGATCTCAGGTGTAACTAGTGCTAATAAATACATAAAGATGTATATTGCACATGCAAGCTGATCTCAGGTGTAACTAGTGCTAACAAATACATAAAGCCGTATATTGTACAGTCTTCTGATCTCAAGTGTAACTAGCGCTAATAAATACATAAAGCTGTATATTACACAGTTATCTGATCTCAGGTGTAACTAGTGCTAACAAATACATAAAGACGTATATTGTACAGTTATCTGATCTCAGGTGTAACTAGCGCTAATAAATACGTAAAACCGTATATTACACAGGTTATCTGATCTCAGGTATAACTAGTGCTAATAAATACATACAGACGTATATTACACAGGTTATCTGATCTCAGAGGTAACTAGTACTAATAAATACATGAAGCCATATATTACACAGGTTATCTGACCTCAGATGTAACTAGTGCTAATAAATACATACAGACGTATATTACGCCGATTATCTGATCTCAGGCGTAACTAGTGCTAATAAATACATAAAGCCGTATATTACACTAATTATCTGATCTCAGGTGTAACTAGTGCTAATAAATACGTAAAGATGTATATTGCACATGCAATCTGATCTCAGTTGTAACTAGTGCTAACAAATACATAAAGACGTATATTACACCTGTTATCTGGTCTCAGGTGTAACTAGTGCTAATAAATACATGAAGATGTATATTACACAGGCTATCTGATCTCTGGTGTAACTAGTTCTAATAAATACATACAGACGTATATTACACAGGTCATCTAATCTTAGATGTAACTAGTGCTAATAAATGCAAAAAAGACGTATATTACACAGTTTATCTGATTTCAGGTATAACTAGTTCTAATAAATACATAAAGACGTATGTTACTCAGGTTATCTGATCTCATGTGTAACTAGTACTAATAAATACATGAAGCCGTATATTACACAGGTTATCTGATCTTGGGTTTGACTAGTGCTAATAAATACATAAAGATGTATACTACACCGATTATCTGATCTCAGATGTAACTAGTGCTAATAAATACATAAAGACGTATATTGTACAGTTATCTGATCTCAGGTGTTACTAGTGTTAACCATAACCTGTGTAAGTATATTACACAGGTTATGTGATCTCAGGTGTAACTAGTGCTAATAAATACATAAAACCGTATATTACACAGGTTATTTGATCTCTGGTGTAACTAGTACTAATAAATACATAAAGACGTACATTGCACAGGTTATCTGATCTCAGGTGTAACTAGTACTAATAAATAAATAAAGACATATTACACAGGTTATCTGATATCAGGTGTAATTAGTGCTAATAAATACATAAAGACGTATATTACACAGGTTATCTGATCTCAGGTGTAACTAGTGCTAATAAATACATACAGATGTATATTGCACAGGTTATCTGATCTCAGGTGTAACTAGTGCTAATAAATACATAAAGACGTATATTACACGATTATCTGATCTCAGGTGTAACTAGTGCTAATAAATACATAAAGCCGTATATTACACAGATTATCTGATCTCAGGTGTAACTAGTGCTAATAAATACATAAATACATATATTGTACATGCAATCTGATCTCAGGTGTAACTAGTGCTAATAAATACATAAATACATATATTGTACATGCAATCTGATCTCAGGTGTAACTAGTGCTAACAAATACATAAAGACGTATATTGTACAGTTATCTGATCTCAGGTGTAACTAGTGCTAATAAATACATAAAACCGTATATTACACAGGTTATCTGATCTTAGGTGTAACTCGTGCTAACAAATACACAAAGACTTATATTACACCGATTATCTGATCTCAGAGGTAACTAGTACTAATAAATACATAAAGCCGTATATTACACAGGTTATCTGATCTCAGCTGTAACTAGTGCTAATAAATACATACAGATGTATATTACACAGGTTATCTGATATCAGGTGTAACTAGTGCTATTAAATACATACAGACGTATATTACACAGGTCATCTAATCTCAGCTGTAACTAGTGCTATTAAATACATACAGACTTATATTACACAGGTTATCTGATCTCAGGTGTAACTAGTGCTAATAAATACATACAGACTTATATTACACAGGTTATCTGATCTCAGAGGTAACTAGTACTAATAAATACTTAAAGCCGAATATTACACAGGTTATCTGATATCAGGTGTAACTAGTGCTAATAAATACATAAAGCTGTATATTACACAGGTTATCTGATCTCAGGTGTAACTAGCGCTAATACATACATAAAGACGCATATTGTACATGCAATCTGATCTCAGGTGTAACTAGTGCTAATAAATACATAAAGATGTATATTGCACATGCAAGCTGATCTCAGGTGTAACTAGTGCTAACAAATACATAAAGCCGTATATTGTACAGTCTTCTGATCTCAAGTGTAACTAGCGCTAATAAATACATAAAGCTGTATATTACACAGTTATCTGATCTCAGGTGTAACTAGTGCTAACAAATACATAAAGACGTATATTGTACAGTTATCTGATCTCAGGTGTAACTAGCGCTAATAAATACGTAAAACCGTATATTACACAGGTTATCTGATCTCAGGTATAACTAGTGCTAATAAATACATACAGACGTATATTACACAGGTTATCTGATCTCAGAGGTAACTAGTACTAATAAATACATGAAGCCATATATTACACAGGTTATCTGACCTCAGATGTAACTAGTGCTAATAAATACATACAGACGTATATTACGCCGATTATCTGATCTCAGGCGTAACTAGTGCTAATAAATACATAAAGCCGTATATTACACTAATTATCTGATCTCAGGTGTAACTAGTGCTAATAAATACGTAAAGATGTATATTGCACATGCAATCTGATCTCAGTTGTAACTAGTGCTAACAAATACATAAAGACGTATATTACACCTGTTATCTGGTCTCAGGTGTAACTAGTGCTAATAAATACATGAAGATGTATATTACACAGGCTATCTGATCTCTGGTGTAACTAGTTCTAATAAATACATACAGACGTATATTACACAGGTCATCTAATCTTAGATGTAACTAGTGCTAATAAATGCAAAAAAGACGTATATTACACAGTTTATCTGATTTCAGGTATAACTAGTTCTAATAAATACATAAAGACGTATGTTACTCAGGTTATCTGATCTCATGTGTAACTAGTACTAATAAATACATGAAGCCGTATATTACACAGGTTATCTGATCTTGGGTTTGACTAGTGCTAATAAATACATAAAGATGTATACTACACCGATTATCTGATCTCAGATGTAACTAGTGCTAATAAATACATAAAGACGTATATTGTACAGTTATCTGATCTCAGGTGTTACTAGTGTTAACCATAACCTGTGTAAGTATATTACACAGGTTATGTGATCTCAGGTGTAACTAGTGCTAATAAATACATAAAACCGTATATTACACAGGTTATTTGATCTCTGGTGTAACTAGTACTAATAAATACATAAAGACGTACATTGCACAGGTTATCTGATCTCAGGTGTAACTAGTACTAATAAATAAATAAAGACATATTACACAGGTTATCTGATATCAGGTGTAATTAGTGCTAATAAATACATAAAGACGTATATTACACAGGTTATCTGATCTCAGGTGTAACTAGTGCTAATAAATACATACAGATGTATATTGCACAGGTTATCTGATCTCAGGTGTAACTAGTGCTAATAAATACATAAAGATATATATTACACAGGTTATTTGATCTCAGGTGTAACTAATGCTAATAAATACATACAGATATATATTACACAGGTTAACTGATCTGAGATGTAACTAGTGCTAATAAATACATAAAGACGTATATTTCAGAGTTTATCTGATCTCAGGTAGAACTAGTGCTAATAAATACATAAAGATGTATATTACATAGGTTATATGATCTCAGGTGTAACTACTGTTAATAATACATAAAGACGTATATTACACAGGTTATCTGATCTCTGGTGTAACTAGTGCTAATAAATGCATAAAGACGTATATTACACAGGTTATCTGATCTCAGGTGTAACTAGTGCTAACAAATACATACAGATGTATATTACACAGGTTATCTGATCTCAAGTGTAACTAGTTCTAATAAATGCATAAATACGTACATTACACAGGTTATCTGATCTCAGGTGTAACTACTGATAATAAATACATAAAGACGTATATTGCTCAGGTTATCTGATCTCAGGTGTAACTAGCGCTAATAAATACATAAAGTTGTATATTACACAGGTTATCTGATCTCAGCTGTAACTAGTGCTAATAAATAAATACAGACGAATGTTACACAGGTAATCTGATCTCAGGTGTAACTAGTGCTAATAAATGCATAAAGACGTATATTACACAGGTTATCTGATCTTGGGTGTAACTAATGCTAATAAATACATAAAGACGTGTATTACACAGGTTATCTGATCTCAGGTGTAACTAGTGCTAATAAATACATAAAGACGTATATTGTACAGTTATCTGATCTCAGGTATAACTAGTGCTAATAAATACATAAAACCGTATATATTACACAGGTTATCTGATCTCAGGTGTAACTAGTGCTAATAAATACTGTACATAAAGGCGTATATTACACAGGTTATCTGATCTCAGGTGTAACTAGTGCTAATAATTACATAAAGATGTATATTACATAGGTTATATGATCTCAGGTGTAACTAGTGTTAATAATACATAAAGACGTATATTACACAGGTTATCTGATCTGAGGTGTAACTATTGCTAATAAATACATACAGACGTATATTGCACAGGTTATCTGATCTCAGGTGTAACTAGTACTAATAAATACATACAGATGTATATTACACAGGTTATCTGATCTCAAGTGTAACTAGTGCTAATACATACCGACGTATATTACACAGGTTATCTGATCTCAGGTGTAACTAGTACTAATAAATAGTGATGTCGCGAACCTAAAATTTTTGGTTCGCGAACTGCGGACTCGAACTTCCGGTATTGTTCGCGAACCGCGCAAACCGCCATTGAATTCAATAGGCAGGCGAACTTTAAAACCTACAAGGACTCTTTCTGGCCACAATAGTGATGGAAAAGTTGTTTCAAGTTTACCAACACCTGGACTGTTGCATGCTGGAGGGGGATCCCTGGCAAAACTCCCATGGAAAATTACATAGTTGATGCAGAGTCTGCTTTTAAGCCCTAACGGGTCCAAATCAACTAACATTCCCAAAGTGGCTGTCTCAAAACATCCCGGACAGAAGATAGATTGATAGTGATAGATAGGATAGATAGATATACATAGATTGATAGTTAGATAGAATCGATAGAAGTGAAATAGATAGATTTGTTAGATATATAATTACCCTAATAAATTCTAATAATCAAACATGCGTTCTTGGACCCAACTAGCTTGTGTCAATTAGTACTTTTCTTAACACTTTAATCCCTGTGTCCCCCCCCCTATCGGGGGAGTTCTATATGGCCTGCCAGATTACCCTGAAAAATTATAATAATAAGACATGTGGTCTGCTACCTATTTTAACGAGGTTGTGGTTTAAGTACTACCATTCTTAGCACTTTAATCTCTGTAACTCCCCCTATTTGGTGAGGTCTATACGGCCTGGATGATTACCCATAGAAAATATAATAATAAGACATCTGCTCTTGGTCTGCAACCCATGGTTACTATGTTGTGTTAATTAGTAATGTCCTTCGCATTTTAATAGCTGTTACTCATACTCACCCTATCGGTGGAGGTCTATATGGCCTGCATGATTACCCTTACAAAATATAACAACCAAACATATGCTCTGGGACCCATGGTAAGTAGGTTGTGTTAAGTAGTACTGTTCTTTGCATTTTCATACCTGTTACAACACCAAATGGTGGCAGGTCTATCTGGCCTTCATGATTAGCTGCACCCAAACCCAAAAAAAAGCTGAGTGGTCTTAGACTAACACCCATGGCTAACTCGGTTGTTTCAATTAGTACTATTCTTAGCACTTTCATCCCTGTTATGGGCGGTCTACATGGCCATCATGATTAGCCGAACAAAATACTACAATCCAACCTTTGCTCAGTCTTCATAGGCCCTTCAATGTCTGTATTTTGATAGTACAGTTCTTATTATTTTTATAGCTGATACAACACTGAATGGTGGCAGCTCTATATGGCCTGCATGATTAGCCCCACCCAATACAAAAATAAATCCAAGCGGTCTTGGATTAACACCCATGGCTAACTCTGTTGTTTCAAGTAGTACTATTCTTAGCACTTTCATCTCATCATCCCTGTTACTTCCAGGACTCTCGGTGGTGGTGGTCTACATGGCCATCATGATTAGCCTAACCAAATACTGCAATCCAACCTTGGCTCAGTCTTCCTAAGGCCCTTCATTGGCTGTATTTTGGTAGTACTGTTCTTATTAGTTTAATAGCTGATACGACACCGAATGTTGTCAGCTCTATATGGCCTGCATGAATAGCCGCACCCAAAGCCAAAAAAAAGCCAAGCGGTTTTGCACTAACACCCATGGCTAACTCTGTTGTTTCAAGCTCTACTATTCTTAGCTCTTTCATCTCATCATCCCTGTTACTTCCAGGACTCTCTGTGGTGGTGGTCTACATGGCCATCATGATTAGCCTAACCAAATACTACAATCCAACCTTGGCTCAGTCTTCCTAAGGCCCTTCATTGGCTGTATTTTGGTAGTACTGTTCTTATTAGTTTAATAGCTGATACTACACCGAATGTTGTCAGCTCTATATGGCCTGCATGAATAGCCGCACCCAAAGCCAAAAAAAAGCCAAGCGGTTTTGCACTAACACCCATGGCTAACTCTGTTGTTTCAAGTTCTACTATTCTTAGCTCTTTCATCTCATCATCCCTTTTACTTCCAGGACTCACGGTGGTGGTGGTCTACATGGCCATCATGATTAGCCTAACCAAATACTACAATCCAACCTTGGCTCAGTCTTCCTAAGGCCCTTCATTGGCTGCATTTTGGTAGTACTGTCATCCTTTTGAATAATAGATTACAGGAAAGGCATTGATTTTAGAATCCCAGAGATCATTTATATGACCCGTGAAATAAAAAAAAAAATTCATTAGATACCAGTTACACAATTATTTATCCTCAGGCCTTTTTAATACGAGGGTCCCGGAGCCTCAAACGAAACAACAGCATGAAAGAGGAGATATGTCATCCTTTTGAATAATAGATTACAGGAAAGGCATTGATTTTAGAAACCCACAGATCATTATTTGCAACCGTGAAATAGAAAAAAACATTGATTACACAACCGTGACACTTATTTATCCTCAGGCCTTTTTAATACGAGGGTCCCGGAGCCTCAACCGAAACAACATCATGAAAGAGGAGATATGTCATCCTTTTGAATAAAAGATTACAGTAAAGGCATTGATTTTAGAAACCCACAGATCATTATTTGCAACCGTTAAATTAGAAAAAAACATTGATTAGACAGCCGTGACACTTATTTATGCTCAGGCCTTTTTAATACGAGGGTCCCGGAGCCTCAACCGAAACAACAGCATGAAAGAGGAGATATGTCATCCTTTTGAATAAAATATTACAGTAAAGGCATTGATTTTAGAAACCCGCAGATCATTATTTGCAACCGTGAAATTAGAAAAAAAAATTGATTAGACACCCGTGACACTTATTTATGCTCAGGCCTTTTTAATACGAGGGTCCCGGAGCCTCAACCGAAACAACAGCATGAAAGAGGAGATATGTCATCCTTTTGAATAAAAGATTACAGTAAAGGCATTGATTTTAGAAACCCACAGATCATTATTTGCAACCGTGAAATCAGAAAAAAAAATTGATTAGACACCCGTGACACTTATTTATGCTCAGGCCTTTTTAATATGAGGGTCCCGGAGCCTCAACCGAAACAACAGCATGAAAGAGGAGATATGTCATCCTTTTGAAAAAATGATTATAGTAAAGGCATTGATTTCAGAAACACAGAGATCATTATTTGCAACCGGTAAATCGAAAAAAACATTGATTAGACACCCAGTACACTTATTTTTCATTAGGCCTTTCTAATAAGAGGCTCCCGGAGCCTCAACCGAAACAACAGCATCAAAAAGTACATATGGCATCCTTGTGAATAATAGATTACTGGAAAGGCATTGATTTTAGAAACCCGTGGATAATTTTTTGCAACCGTGAAATCTAAAAAAACATAGATTATACACCCAGTACACTTCTTTATCCTTAGGCCTTTTTAGAAGAGTCTCCCGTAGCCTCAACAGAAACAACAGCATGAAAGAGGACATATGGCATCCTTTTGACTAATAGATTACAGGAAAGGCATTGATTTTAGAAACCCAGAGATAATTTGTTGCAACCGGGAAATCTAAAAAAAAATGGATTAGACAACCAGGACACTTATTTATCCTTAGGCCTTAGTAGCAGAGGCGGCTCCAGGACCCTCAACAAAACCAGCAGCAGTAAAGAGGACATATGGCATCCTTTAGAAAAATAGATTTCTGGAAAGGCATTGATTTTAGAAACACAGAGATCATTAGTTGCAACCCTGCAATCTCTAAAAAATTGGATTATACACCAAGTACACTTATTTATCCTTAGGCCTTTTTCGCAGAGGCTCCAGGACCCTCCACAAAACCAGCAGCATGAAAGAGGACATATGGCATCCTTTAGAAAATTAGATTACAGGAAAGGCATTGATTTTAGAAACACAGAGATCATTAGTTGCAACCGTGAAATCGCAAAAAACTTCGATTATACACCAAGTACACTTATT